>NC_080195.1:55336820-55639851 GCF_030028045.1 Hippopotamus amphibius kiboko | reverse complement strand
AGGATCAGAAGAACCACTGATGATTTCTGCCGAATAGGTTTTAAAAATCTAATTTATTTTCCCCCAACTCCTGCTGTTGATTACTGGCAGTGGGTCTTCTGAAACTAGACTCATCTATTTTTAATGCCTGCCATGCAGTACATTTTTGAATTAAATGGGTGTGAGTTTGAGTAAAGCTTGTGCCTCTTGTTACGGGCTGTAAACACCAACAGTAGACACTGGCAATTTTCTTAGCCAAAGCCCACTGTTATTAACAATTGATGGCCTTAAACCTCATCTATGAGAAATCATACACCCAGGTCTCTTGTTAGTCTTCACTCTATTTATTGTGTTTCTTGTGTTTGTCTGTGTGCTTTATAACAATGCTTAGATTTTTAAGACACCAAAAGTTTTTCAAGTTCCTCTTCAATGAGGCAATGCAAAAAAAAAAAAAAAAAAGTATCTCTTTAAGACTAGTCATATGATAAGCATAATTAAGTAAAATTCAATTTGAATATTTTTCAACCTACATTAAAAGCAAGAAAAGTAAGAAAAGTGTCCAAATTTTAGCTATCAGTTGCCTTAACTTGCTGTATAAGCCAATCAGAGGAGACCAGTATTTATGATTCAATCTAATTTCCTAATGGCATAATACAAACAGTGTAATGCGCTTGTTATTGTGGCTGCTTTTTGCCTAACTTAAGAGGCTTTGTAAATATAGATAGAGGTAGATATATAGATATAGATAATTATATCTGTATCTATAGAGATACAGAGATATAGATACCTATCTATCTAGAGGTAGATAGATAGATAAACAGTTGAATTTCCTACTATAAAATGTAAAACTTGCTTTGTGTTACAAGCATTGGATTAAAAGGTTATTATCATGGAATAATTTTATGACTGGGAAAGACAGTTATGCAGAATGTTTAAAAACATGAGTTCTGGAAAACAGTACACTGACCTCTGTCTCTTACTTGTTATATGATCGTAGCAAATTAGTTAATCTCTCTAACCCTTACTCTGGAGAGGGGCATAGTAAAACCTATTTGAGGTTGTAAGAATTACATAAGATAATATATGTAATGCATTTGCTATGTAACAAGAGGTGGGATTAACATTCAATGCATTAATAGCTGCTTGGGTGCTTTGACTATAAGAAAGAGAGGATCCTGACATAGGAGTTAGACAAGGAGGTTGTTTATTATCTCACACAAGAACAGCAAGCTGAAGCAGGCTCCAGGGTGGCATGTTAGATTGTTGGCTTTGCTTTTCTGCACTTCCCAACAACTCCCTCCTCTCCATGTTGGTTCAATTCTCAGGTGCAAGGAAACTCTCCAAGAGACTCCTAACAAATTTTTTCTCACACATCATTGGCCAGAATATGGTCGTGTGCAGAATAAAATATGGGTTAAGAGCATAGAAACTGAAATGAGATGGCTTGAGTTTGAATTCCAACATTACAACTCATACCTGTTTGTCTTTGGGCAATTGCTTCATTTCCCTGAGCCTCAGAATCCTTATCTATACAATGAGGATGCTCAATACTACCCTCTTCATTGGATTGCCGTGATGATTATTTGGGTTAATACAAAGCAAACACTTAGAAGAGTACCTGGCACATAATGAATGTTTAATAAGTATGAGCTATTTTAAATTCTAAACCAATCACTGAGAAGAGGAATGAAATTACTATTATTGGCTTAGATTCATTTATTAGCTGGAGAAAGGATCACTTTTCACTGAATCATGTGGAAGAATAGAAACTTTAATTGAGTTATATTAGGCAGGCAACTAAGTCTGATCACCGCACTCAAAGCACTAACACTGTCACTACTTCTCTTAGTTTTTAGTAACATCACCACATTGCTTTTCTCCCCAAATGAGAATCCATTGGCTCAACTACAGGTGAGTTCTATGCGATGGTTTGATTTTTATCTATTATTTCGAACATAGAACATCTTTTTGTCAGCAAGTGTATTTTAAAAATACATTTGCACAACTACTTATCATTCATGATATCTCTGAACTAGGACATCATTCTAGCCTTGAGTCATTTTAAGTCTACTGAACCCAAAGGGTCCAGGACCCTTGAACCCATCCTTCCTCTAACTTCTCCACAGGTCCTAGTAAGGTAAGGCAATATCAAAATGGAACTAATAGAGGTAGGAATACAAGGAGCAGGTGGAGAAGCCGCTAGATGAGAGGGGAAGAAATTATTTATCCATATCTCCTTGGAATTCAACACAGTGCCCAGTGCATTGTGGTTCCTCAAAAAAAAAAAAAAAAAAAAAAAAAGGCTGATGAATACAGGACAGAATGAATGGGCATGGGTGGATCCTTGATGAGGTGAGCACATGTTCATTCAGAAACAGTTTATTTACATAATAAAATTAATTTAGTTGGTATACAGTTCTATTAATTTTGGCAAATGCCTAGTCGTGTAACTACCAACACAATGAAGACACAGACTTGTTTTATCATAGTTTTCCTCTAAATTTATTCAATAAGTATCAATTGATCTACATCCTGTCAGGTACTGGGCAAGTATCTAGTTACAAATTGGTGAATAAAGAAGATATGACCTCTAACAATGTAGCAATGTAGCTGACTGTATGTTCACAGTCCTACATAATTTGATGACAAAAAAGGTTTAAAATGTCACCATTCCAAATAAGTGAGAAGTAAAACTAGATGTTTATTAGCAATTCTACCGTTTTAAGGTTTTTCTTTCAAATTTTGTTGAAAGCTCTTAAGTTCTTTTAAGCTAATTATCAATGTCTCTGACTTCTACTAAAGGTAAGAATATCCACAGGAACCAGATACAAATATCTGGAATTTGTTACTGGGGCTTTCCAAACAACTGATTTTTTTTTTTTCTGTAAGCTTTTGTAATAGAGAAGAGAGAACGTAGTGGGGAATAGAGGCAACTTCAAATCTACGTTTTAGGAGTATCTGAAAACTCCCAAGGAAGATCATAATAAAGAGAGGACATGGGATAGATATGTAAGCGCCCAGTTAATCTCAATTATTCTCTCCAGAAGGTCTGCTTCCAGAATCATGTGTTATCGATGTCGTGTGTCATGATTCAAGCTTTGCTCAATAACCTAAAAGTGAGGATCAGTTTCCTTTTATTGCATGGTTGAGTGAAGCGATTCTTCCCCACCCCACACCCTGACAGGAAACAGAACAAAGTCTCCACACCTACAGCGACTACTGGGAGACAGGGAGAAATGATTCAAAGGAGATGAAAGATTTCCACTGTCTCAAACAAGGCACAAAGAGTGAAGGAAATTGTCAACAGTACAATCCACTAAATTCTCAAAAATCTTAATATCTACTTCTTTCAACATGTATGAATTTTGTGTCAGTTACAAGAGCCAGGGTAGCTGCACTAAACACTAGGTTAAGCAGAGGAAGCCCCTATTTGGGAAAATCCCCCTGCATTTATTTTAATGGCCTTTCCCAACTTTGGAATAATGGAGCGTGATATATATGCTGTGACCTTTTCAGTGTGTCAATTAAATGGCTAAACACTGATCAACTTGCAGATAACAAAGATCCATTAGAAGAACATTAATAGTGACTCTAGAATTTATAGTCCTGTGCCAAATGTCCGCTAATAACTCAGGAGTTAAAAGATATATAAACTGTTTGCCGTTACCTTCTGTTACCATTTTCTTTACAGCTGGGATAGGGCTGTTTAATCTTAAAGATGGAAATCTCTCTGTCTGTCTCTCTCTCTGTCTCTGTACCTCTTTCTCTCTCTCTGATGCATGTAATATGTTTCTGATCTATCATCAAGTATTTGAAAACCTAGAAATTGGATTATTGAATTATAAAGGAAGTTTAAAGAAAAGTGTTTTAATTAAAGGTAAAGACAGAGTTTAGGTAACAGTTGACGTCATGGCTGGCATAATAGATGAAAAAGAGAAAGAGGGAGAAACGGGTTTTTTTTCCGTAACCATTGGAAAAGCAATCTCTGGCTTCTCTTGCCTTCTTCCTCTTCCATCTTTCCTAGTTCCGAAGATGCATTCACACAGTTACATTGTTATGGGACAATCTATTTCCTACCCCTTTTGAAAAAGTATCTAGCACTTTGATTAAACAGTTTTGGGTCCTCACATTCCCATACTTTCAACTCTGACAGTTTAATTTCCAGACTCAGAACTTTTCCAAATCAGAAAATGCCAGATTTGTGCATTGTCACAGGTAAAAATCAAAACAGTCTCATTTATTTCCAAAGGTTGTTTAGCTGCCTTTGGACATATTTATTAATATTATGACTTAAAAGATTGTTTCTTACAGTTTATGGCTGCAGTCTGAGCTACCACTGCAATTAGTTCTTATAAACTTCCCAAGACAATAACAAACAACACTCTTATGACTATTGGTAATGACACCTTGCATTTATATGGTGCCTTTTATTTGAGCTGATCCCTAAATATTCTACAAGCCATATTCTTGGGTGTCACTTCACCCGTCTTCAGTATGCAGCCACCTCAGGGTAAAAACGAATAGCTGTTTAACATAGCACTGGCCCACAAAATCACACATTAAGATGATTATTCGCTCTTCAAATCTAAGGGGATTTTGTAATAATAGCAGTCATAATAGCTATGTCTTTTATTATGCTCATTCTTTTGCCGTACTCATAGACCAGAGGCATTATTCAGTAAAGAAAACACAATAACTTCATTATAAAACACCAAAAGAATACCCTATGAAATTTCTGGTCATCAAATCCAGTCACATATATTTGTCCCTTCTCCTTCGCTTCCACAACCGGGGTAACTTATTAAATTTTAGGGAGATTTTTGTGTCTGACTCTCATATGGCTTTCTCAGCTTTCTGTTCCTTCTTTACATACAGCTAAGTCTATTTCAAACACAATATTCACTTAATCCAGATCATGCAGAGTGGCTCCCCGCTGTCTATCTCATCATATACAAGCTCTATCAATTTCCTTTCAAAACTGCCCATCCACCTTTCTCTTTTCCATTATTTTCTCTGAATTTTAGTACGCGTATTATACTTTCCTTTAACCCATGCCCCATCACCTGGCCGAATTCTTTTGTATTTCACACCTTTCTGCATGGGTTAATGCCACCCATCCTCTGTCCACAAATGGCTTCTCCATCAATATAAGGACAAGTCTAGACTCCAAGAATTCTTCCTTAATAAATAAATTCACCACCGGAACCATCCTTTAGCTTATGTGGTGATACTTTCTCATAGTGTATCAAAATTGTCCCAAGACATCTGAGATGATCATTCTCTAGTTAATTTTTAGGTTTCCTCAATTAGACTATGCTCTGCAAGGCCAAGGACATGCCCTCTTATTTCTTTGACTCTACCAAAGTATCTAGATCAGTGCTGGGAAGCCGAGGAGGGCTCAATAAATACTGATTAAATGACTGTATGAGAGTATATGCCCAAGGGAACAGATTTGTGGCAGCACTCACACATGCCAGAACAGGACCACACAACACACACATCTTAGTAATCATGACCTTTTTTCTGGGGTAGGAGGGGGGAATCTGGGTCAAAGTTGGTGTCGTAGAAGAGCAAGCAGACATCTTTGCAGGTTGGCTCACGATGAAGGCACTTCTGTGCTGAGAAGCAGAGCCAAGTTTCCTGGCACTTTCAGTATAATCCAAAGAACACTGTACTAATGGTTATAATAAATCCAATGAAGTCTCAAACTGAAAGATGTGAAAGCCTAACACCCAAAGGCAAACTTATTTTTCTGTTTATAAAATTGCACCCTTCTGCAATAACACACAATCATAAAAAATTTAGAGGTAGAACGGGCTCAGAGGTCACCCAGATTAACCCTTTACTTGATGCATAAATTTCTGATATAATATTCCGGCTACAGATAGTTCTCTACCTTGACAGAGCTTGGCATGAGGCTAAAAAAAAAAAAAAAAAAACCTGCAATATTTCAATCCCTTTCCTCACCAGTAGAGTCAGCAATGCAGAAAATAACAACTGGTATTTTCAGACATATTACTGAGTACCTTATATGTGCAAATAATTGTACTAGAAACAGTAGGAAATGGGACAATTCACAGATGGATGAGAAATAATCTTTGCCTTCAAAAGAGGTAGGAAGGTGTAAGTCTGCAGAAAAGGAAATGCTCAAGAGAGAAATTAAAGAAGTTGTTAAGTATGGGACTGGTATAGAAGTAATCATTCTACATTTAAAATTGGAACACAGTGAATCATTGACAGAGACTGTCAAACACCTAAGAGCAAACAGTACCATTTCATGATCGTGCCCAGTCTTGACACATCCACTGCCATGATCTTACCTATGAAATTAACGAAGGATGCACCAACCAACCAAACAAGCAAACAAATAACCAATCAACCAAGCAAGCAAAGTCTCTTCCTTACTGACAGAAATGATGGCTGTCAAACTGTAATACCCACTAGATAATAAGGTACATGAGGCGGGTAACTAAGTCCATTCAGGTTCAGGCTGTTACAACAAATTACCAGAGAGGGATGGCTTATAAACCACAGAAACTTATTTTCCACGGTTCTGGAGGCTGGAAGTTCAAGATCAGGGTGCCAGCATGGTTGGCTGACAGCCCTCCTCCTGGTCACAGACTTCTCCTTATATCCTCACATTGAGGAAGAGACAAGGAATTTGTCTGGGGGTCTCTTTCATAAGGGTATGAATCCTATTCCCATTAATTGCCTCCCAAAGGCCCTAACTACTAATGCCATCACCTTTGTGAATTAGGATTTCAACCCAAGAATTTAGGGAGATACAAACATCCAGACTATAGCAGGAACCATATGTAGTTTTAGTTTGTATGCTTAAACTAGTTAGAACTAGCAACGTATCTAATCTCTGGTACATAGAAGAACTCAGTAAATACTCATAGAATTCTTGAACCATATGATGATGAGCGGGAAGTGAGTGTGAAAGAAAGTAATAACATTCTGCCTCCATGAGTGACTTTCAGGCGGGATGAGCATTAAAAAAGTGAGAAATGGGTATCAAAAAGCTTCTAATATTTGAAGGATTGTTTAGGTTAGTATCAGGTTTCCATACCTCTGGATTTATCCCCTAATATAGTTGGTCTCACTTTTTTTTTTAACTTTTGGAACTTTTGTTGTTTTGTGAATGCTGTTTTCCAAAGTAAAATCATACCTGGAACCCAAGTTATACAAAATATTAAAAGCAAAGTTGGCAAAGGTTGCAGCTTTTCTTATCTGAAACATCTTTAGAAGTATCTTACAAATGCCAGGAGTCACTGGGATAAGGTTTAAAAGCCGTTGCCCTGAAAGATTCAAGAAGTACATTACAGTTCTAAGGTATAATGTCGGTGTACTTGTTGTAGCTTTGTATGTAACACTGATTTTAGGAAAGAACAGTAATTTCCAAGGCTGACATTTCTGAATTGTAGTGTATCTCAGAGATTTAGGATATGGAATGTTTGGATCCCACATTTTATAAGTGACAAGGGGAACCTGTCCAAAATCAAAGGGGAGATACCCCACTCTGATCAAAGTTAATAGGAACCCATCTACTATAAAGAACATGAATATGTAAGAAATCTCCCAAAAGGCAAGCATGATACAGCCCTCTTGAGATTCAATAATTGTAAAATAGGTCTGGAAGTTTTTACAATGTAGCCAAAGGGGGTTTGTGTATATTTTATGCTGTGAAATACCACATTATGAGCAAGATCAGGAGCAAGTGTAAATAAAAGAGAAATGTTTTAAAAAATAAAAACAGTTCCTTCAGAATTATCCAGGGATGAGAAGTATAATAGATCTCAATGAAGGATTTTGTAAAAATTCATCTCCCAGGGAGAAAAAAAGGGAATGGTGGTGATAATTTTATCAGTTTTTCTTATAGCCTAGATGAGCTCACCTTCAAAATAACTAAAAGCAGTCACTCATCCATTCAGCAGGTAGCTACTGAGCACCTACTATGTGAAAGCACCCACTATGTGTCCTAGTTTTTATAGGAATGTGGAAATGGATAAATGCCTCTGACTTGTGGGCATTTACAATCTAGATGGAGAGGATACTACTTCCATAACACAGCTGCTAAGGATACACGGCAAATCATGCTAAGTTTTATCAGAGATATTTGAGTTAAATCAATGGAGCGTCTTGACAGTAGGAGAGAGGAGTTTAGATTTTACACGAAAACCCACTGAAAGCAGGGTAAGAACATAGTGATCTCTGTCTTTAAGGGCACTCATTCTGACAGTCCTGTGCATGTGTGTGTGTGTTTATGTGAACATGCGCGCACATGCATGCAAAAAGACAGAGGCTAAAGTAGGCTGATCAGTTAGGAGGCGGTTATAAATGTGGGCCTTATTATCTAAACCAGGGAAATGGCAGAGAGAGTGGGAAGTACAGGCTGGATTACAGGTATATACCATGAGTTCTAGGAAAGATGAGGATGACGTATTCCCTACAGAAGGCTACCAATGAAAAAGAAACACATTCTTGTCATTTGGGAGCCCAGATAAACCAAATCTATTTCTCTTCTGACTGTCTATTTTAGCCTCCAAAATAGATAATAACCAAAAAATTAAATTAAAAAGGAATTAAAGGGGCATTTTTGGATAAAACTGCAAGTTCTTTCTTGATAAAAACCTCTCACCTGGAGCTCCTTTAAGTGCACTCTGGTCTTCCTGTCTTTACTTTCCACTTTCCGCCTTCTGAAGTAGTCTGAACCCTTGGGGTTCTATCAAATTGAGTTTTAACCACTTCATAGGTTCATGAAAAGATGTTGCATCCCAGTAAAGGTCTCAGATACTCAACTCTTAAAACTTGAAAAAAAAAAGTGCCTCTTGACAGCAGTGGCCTCCTCCCATTTCCTGAAGAATGACCCCTATACTTGCATCATAGTTTAAATTTCTCTAAGAGTATAGTCAAACAGGTTGAAAACAAAGACTTATAGACTGAGGCTTCTTCCTGTCTGCTCCTGCTGCTTCAGGCTGCAACCTCAGTTCCCACAAACCACAAAAACCTTTGCAGGACATCTCCTGGAAACAGTTTCATCTGTAAGCACTTCCTCACATAATTCTTCAGCTCAGCAAACAAATACGCTAGTAGGAGCACTGGGGTGCATACATTTTGTACTCAAGCACTTCCCAGGGGAAAACCCTGTCTATGCTTGATACCTGAGCATTGAAAGATAAATTTCAGTAGATGGAGGTGGTTAGAGAGGGAACAATTGATTAGATGAACATGCTTGACTGTCCCCAAGGATATTAGTGTCAGGAAATGTGATGAAATTGTACCTAACCAATTGCTACTAGAAAAAAAAGCAAACTTTTGACCTCCCAGTCTCTTTGTTTAATTTTTTTAATAACATGCTTGCACTTGACCAAAGAAATAGTATCTGTTCTAAGTACACGTAATATATTTACAATAGCACTTTCACAAAAAGCTTGTGCTCAGATATTGAGGTGTTATTCATTTTCAGTCAATCGTTTTTGTTTTTGTTTTGTTTTCATATGACAAATATTTTTAAGATTATAGCCATATACTTAGTCCCTGGGACATCAGAGGGGATACGTACAAGAAACGTATGTCAGGTATCATGCTTTTGTTGGGGACATATGCCCGGGTTAGATGGACATAGTCCCTGCCCTCAAGGAACTTAGAGCTCACATGGAGCAGGAGGTAGACATTAAACAAATTCCTGTCTATGCATCTGCTTTCCTAAGGAGAAGGCAAGAATATACAGTGGGGAAAAGACAACCTCCTTAATAAATGATGTTGGGAAAACTGGACAGTTGCATGCAAAAGAATCAAACTGGACTGCTTTCTCCCACCACATACAAAAATAAACTCAAGGTGGATTAAAGACTTAAATGAAAGACCTGAAACTATAAAACTCCTAGAAGAAAACGTAAGTGGTGCACCCCTTGACATTGGTCTTAACAATATTTTTTTGGCTATGTCTCCTCAAGCAAGGGAAACAAAAGCAAAAATAAACGGGACAGCATAAAACTACAAAGTTTTGCATAGCAAAGGAAACTAGCACCAAAATGAAAAGGCCTCCTAATGAATGGGAG
The DNA here is from genome assembly GCF_030028045.1 of Hippopotamus amphibius kiboko. Taxonomy (NCBI): domain Eukaryota; kingdom Metazoa; phylum Chordata; class Mammalia; order Artiodactyla; family Hippopotamidae; genus Hippopotamus; species Hippopotamus amphibius. The sequence continues at coordinate 55,629,808 of NC_080195.1, read as the reverse complement.
AAGTCATTTGGAAACAATATGCCTGATAAAGGGTTAATATCTAAAATATACAAACAGCTCATACATCTCAATGTCAAAAAAAAAAAAAAAACCCAATTAAAAAACGGGCAGAGGACTTGAATAGACATTTTTTCTTCAAAAAAGACGTACAGATGGCCAACAGTCACATGAAAAGATGTTCAACATCACTCATCATCAGCGAAATGCCAACCAATACTACAGGTACCATCTCACACTTGTCAGAATGGCTATTACCAAAAAGAAAATAAGTAACAAATGTTGGCGAGGATGTGGAGAAAAGGGAACCCTCACACACTGTTGGTGGGAATGTAAACCAGTGCAACCACTACTGAAAACAGTATGGAGGTTCCTCAAAAAATTAAAAGTAGAAAACTTTCATGTGATCCAGAAATCCCACTTCTGTCTGGATATTTTTCCGAAGAAAACATATATATGCCATCTGTGACAACACAGATGAACCTAGAGGGGATTATGCTAAGTGAAATAAATCAGACAGAGAAAGACTAGTACTGTATGATTTCACTTGCGTGTCGAATATAAAAAACAAAACAGTGAACAAACAAAACAAAATAGAAATGGAGTCATAGATGCAAAGAACAAACAGGTGGTTGCCAGAGGGGAGCAGGATGGAGCAATGAGTGAAATAGGTAAGGGAAATTAAGACATACAAACTTCCAGTTACAGAACAAATGAGTCAGGACAGTGAAATGTAAAGCATGCGGAATACGGCCAATAATAACGAAATATATAGGTATGCAGTATAGTGACAGATGGTAACCAGACTTATCGTGGAGATCATTTTCTAATGTATAGAAATATCGAATCACTCTATTGTGCACCAGGAACTAATATAGTGTTGTAGGTCAATTATACTTCCACAAACAAACAAACTCATAGGGAAACAGATCAGATTTGTGGTACCAGAGGCAGGGAATGGGATGAGGAGGAACTGGATGACGGGTGGTCGAAAAGTACAAACTTACAAGATACATAAACACTAGGAATGCAATGTCCTACATGATTGGTATAATCAATGCTGCTGTATGTCACATATGAAAGTTGCTAACAAAATAAATTCTAACAGTTGTCATCACAAGGAAAAACATTTTTAATTTTTTTCTTTTATTTTGTATCTATCTGAGACGATGGATGTCTACTACAAGTATTGCACTATTCATTTCATGATATCTGTAAGTCAGACCATTATGCTGTACACCTTAAGCTTATATAGTGCTGTATGTCAACTGTATCTCAATAACACTGGAAGAAAAAAAAACAGCTTAGATTTGCAGATCCTACCACAGACTTTCCAAATGAAAGTCTTCTTGTGTGAGACCTAGGAATCTGTTTTTGGGTAAAGTTCCTTGGGTGTCTGTGTTTCAGTCTATCCAGTGATTGCATTTAGGAACCACTGTTGTGGAAAAGTCATGGGGAAAAGTTGAATGTCAGTTACAAATTTTATTAAAAATAAGTAGAACATGTTGTGTTTCAGCTTCAGTGAGAAATGCCACCCTGCTCGGTACAGGCAGGCCCCAAATGTGTTTTGTTTGAAATTTCTTTTTAATTAAAGCAGCTGGAAATCATTTTCCTGTGGAAATAACCTGGTAGATACTGGTCAACTCCAGGAATGTACAATGAAACTTCTGTAGCCAAGAATGCAGCCAAATAGCAGTGCCATGAGTTACGACTTCAGTTATCCCTTGGGTTATTTTCATAAGATATATCTTCTGTAAGAAAATAGACACCACCTTCTAGAAATTAATTGCCTCATTTATTTGTTCATTAAAATATTGCATTTAAAATATATATATATTATATATATATATATATACACACACACACATATCTTCATATATGTTAGGCATTGTGCAGGGAAGCAGAGATATGACAGTGAATAAGATGGAAATAGTCTCTGCCCTCGTGGCCCCTGCAGTCTAATGGAAGAGTCTGCCAATTAAAACAAGCAATTAGAATAGGGTATCTTAAGTGCTACGACAAAATGCTACGGAAATGCCCAGGGATGACACCTGATTCTTTCAGCACGTGTTTCTGTGTGTGTGAGGAGGGAGTAGGGAAAAAAACAAAGACAAGAAAACTACCTGAAGCAAATCTTGCCTAATATCATTTTTAAACAGAATGAGGATAAAAGGCACTAGAGTCACCTGGGGTTTCATTGTTGTTATTTGTCGGTTCATACAGATGCTTGAGTCCCCACACTAAACATGCTGAATCTCAGTTTTGGGAGCGGGGATTGAGCCTGGCAATGCATATTTTTAAATATTTTAATTGTAAAATATAAAATACATTTCTTGAGTTTCTTATATACCAGGCACCCTGCTATACATTGGTAATACAAAGAGGAAAGGCTCAGACCTTATTATCACAATGACTATTGTTGATTTACTGAGAGAAATCTATAAACAGACAAAGAACACAGGATGCAGTAGGGTCCACAGTGCCTATTAATCATGAGTTTAACTGTCAGTCTCTGAACGTTTACAAGTGCATAAAATATAGCACTGCTTTTGCTCAGCATCTCCCCTCAGTTTCCAAATTTGACTTCAGAACTGGACTTTAGACTGAGGTAAATGTGTGCTATTAACTTTGATTATTTTGAAGTTGGGGACTATCCACACGTGACTTGTAGGGTAAGAATGATTGAGTCAGTAGGAGCAAAACTAAACTCCTAAGTGGATGCCCTCTTTAAGGAGGCCCCTGAATTTAAGACAGAAGAAACAGCACAGTGGCTTCCCTCATCCCCAGCATGGCCGTGCCCACTTTTGACGGTACCAGGGAAAGTCAATTGACTTCCCTATGATCACATGCTTGTTGTGTGGAAGGCACAACATGTGGTGTTACAAGATATGTACAGCTAAGACACTGACCTTGGAAAGATTTTAATTTGGGGTAATAGAGGGGAGTATTAAATGGGAAATAAACACACGCATAGGTGTCAGGACAGTGTAATGGGTTAGTGAGGGCATATATGGGCTGTGGACTCATAAAACAGAGTCTTCCCAACTTTCTGGTTGGGTGATTTTGAACAAGTTACTCTATATTATAGAGCATAAGTTTCCTTACCTCTAAAATGGTGATAACGACAGTGCTGACTTTACAAGATAGACTTTCTGATACCTTGTTTGCATTCAATTAATAAATGACAGTTGCTGATTTCAGTATTAATAGTGGGACCATCTTGAGAGTTTAGTGAACAGACAACATTGCTGACCAGAAGATCTGGAAAGGATTATAATAGACAAAGACCAGATGGAAAAAGTATCCCTGATAATGATAATAGTAAGAAGAAAAATAGATATCAATATCTAGGAAACATTTGGGAATGAACAAGTAGGACACTGGGGTGGGGAAGGAAATGGACATATAAGTGGGAAGGAAGTATAAAATAGGATACTGAGCCCTAATAGAAGAGGACCTTAAATACTATGTCAGTAGGAATGGGAGCCATTCTGTAAGCCATAAGGCTTTGAGCAGGAGGGAAAACATTATCAGATATGCTTGTAGGATGCCAGCGCTGAAAGAAGCATGAAGACTGAACTTGAGAGAATGGACAGTGGAATCTGGGAGACCCATCAGAAGACTGTGAAAGATTAGAAGGCTCTGAAATCAACATCTTCATCATCATTACCATCACCATCATTACAACTGAATTTACAGAACGCTGCATGTATCAACTAATTTAAACTTCAACGCAGTCCTGTGATATAGTTTACTGTATTTCTAGTTTGCGGATGAGAAAACTGAAGCACAATGAGGTTCAATAACTTGCCCAAGATCACAAATTGAGTTAGTAGAAAGACAGGGATTCAGTTCTAGAGCTTGCACTCTTGATCACCACATTACATTGAAACTTAGAGCAAAGAGAAGAGAAGTAAAGGGTGGTTTCAAGATGATAGAATCAATATGACCAGGTAACTGAACTGGGTATAGAAACCAGGAAAAAGGGGATGTCAAAAATAACCCAGATGTTTTGAGCTGGGGTAACTGGGATTTGGAGGTACCTTTAAAATATGAGATTTGGGGTGACAGAGTTTATTTTTTGGTGGGGAGACTTGAAGAACATGTTGCAGGTACCTGCAGGGGCATCCATGTAGATGTAAACGTGCAGCATGTGGAAACATTTTGAAATATAGATCTGTGTGTTAGAAGAGAGAGGAGAAGTGAAGGGTGTGGGTGGGAATGTGTTTGTAGGAGAGAGAAAGAGAGAGACAGAGAGGAGAAATATGGACTACAAAGAAATGAATCCAAAAGTAATCATGTAGAGCTGAGCTGAATCAATAAACATTTGGTTCCCTAATCCCTTTTTGTTAGCCTTCCACATGACCTGAAACACCACCAACCACCTTTTTTTTTTAATTTATTATTTTTTTGGGGTACACCAAGTTCAATCATCTGTTTTTATACACATATCCCCGTATTCCCTCCCTCCCTTGACTCCCAGCCCCACGCTCCCTCCAGTCCCCCCCACCCTCCCCGTCCCAGTCCTCTAAGGCATCTTCCATCCTTGAATTGGACTCCCTTTGTTATACAACAACTTCCCACTGACTATCTATTTTACAGTTGGTAGTATATATATGTCTGTGCTACTCTCTCGCTTCGTCTCAGCTTCCCCTTCACCCCCTGCCCCCTCCTAAACCTCGACTTCTCCAGTCCATTCTCTGCATCTGCATCCTTGTTCTTGTCACTGAGTTCATCAGTACCATTTTTAGATTCCGTATATGTGAGTTAGCATACAATATTTGTCCTTCTCTTTCTGACTTACTTCACTCTGTATGACAGACTGTAGGTCTATCCACCTCATTACATATAGCTCCATCTCATCCCTTTTTATAGCTGAGTAATATTCTATTGTATATATATGCCACATCTTCTGTATCCATTTATTTGTTGATGGGCATTTAGGTTGCTTCTATGTCCTGGCTATTGTAAATAGTGCTGCAATAAACATGATGGTACAAGTTTCTTTTGAGATTATGGTTTTCTTTGGGTATATGCCCAGGAGTGGGATGACTGGATCATATGGTAGTTCTATTTGTAGTTTTTTAAGGAACCTCCAAATTTTTTCCATAGTGGCTGTACCCACTTACATTCCCACCAACAGTGCAGGAGAGTTCCCTTTTCTCCACACCCTCTCCAACATTTGTTGTTTCCAGATTTTGTGATGATGGCCATTCTGATTGGTGTGAGGTGATACCTCATTGTGGCTTTGACTTGCCTTTCTCTGATGATGAGTGATGTTGAGCATCTTTTCATGTGTTTGTTGGCCATCTGTATGTCTTCTTTGGAGAAATGTCTATTTAGGTCTATTCAACTACCTATGTCCTATCAAATGTATATTGCAGTATCACATTTATTAAGTTATGGGAAAAGTCCATATCATTTTTTTCCTGTTTAGTTGACTTTCTTGTCATTAAAAAGCTAGGGAGATGTCCAAAATTATTATCTAATTTAGTAATTTATAGCACAATTTAAAGACTGGAGATTGAAGAAGGGGCTGTCACAGGACAGGAAGAAGTACATAAAATATTCTCACTTGTTAATGAGTCCTTATCACCTTCACAGAGTGTATATTTGAAGCTTCGTAGTGCTGGTCATCTGACCTCTTGATATTTTCCCCCTATTCCTTTGGGAATTCAAACCCTGAAACAACAGAAGTGAAATCCTATGCCGGTAGAAAATATTTTTCAACTGATAGAGGTGCCAAAGAGTAGTATCTGAGAGAGTATGGTTAACAACCCTACAGTAAAGCTTGAACATTCACATTTTCCCACTTCCCACTAAAATCCATGTGAAACTAGCATCCTTGAAGACACAGACATCCTATGTTATGCTATTCATATATTTAGTATCTACCACTTGTAGACTAAAAAGTTCTACAAATTTAAAATCTATCAAAGGGGAGCATCTTTTCATTTGTCCTCAAAACTAATTTTTTCAAATTTCTAGGGGGTGTCCCATCATGCTGTTATATCATGCTCTATTAACAAATGGTGCCCTCACTAAGCAGCTCTTTCATGGTTTGGTCTCAAATAAGCTCTCTTCTGTGGCCCATTCTTTCCAAGCTGGGCTCCCATCCCTTCGGTCTTTTAAATTACTTAATCTCCACTTTCTGTGACTCTATTTTGCCACGTGCAGTTCAGCTGAACAACAGCAGTGTTGTGTTTAGTTTTGAATGACCATCTGATGACACCATCTGATGATGGGTAATTTTACTCACATCAAATTCAGATGGCGTCAGTAGAAAATAACATATAATGGCTTTTAGATCCCCTATTATGTTCTTGCATGACCCCTTATACTTGCCTATATTGGGTCTCACCTGTCCCTTCATTGGCCAATCGCAGCTTCTCTTGATAGCTTCTTTATTCCCATTTATTTATTCTCATTGAGGTGGCATTTCACAGCCCTGGAAAGACTGGCACCATTTGGGAGAATTATTTCCTCTCTTGGATTTTTCAGAAGAAGTATAATGTGTATAACTTTGTATTGAGCCAATTTTTTGTGTACTATCTTTATGTTTGATTTCCTATTTTTGAGTAAGATCCTGGTCCATATCAGAACAAAACATTTTCCAAATATGAATTTTTAAAGGTATTTAGAAAAAATTATTTTAAAATGTAAATTCAGAGGAATCTTTGTAGCTTTTTAATAAATTATTTCCACTTATAGAAGCTGTGCTGCCTTTCTCTCAACAAAGGAGGATTTGTAAGTTTTATTGAGTCTTTTCATTATACATAGCACTTATAAGACCAGGATGGAAGTAAGGTAGCCAGCGATTCTGTCATCATTTTATCTAGTTATTCTGACTGGAACACTGGTACTGCTCAGAGCTCTACTGACCTGTTTTATAAATAAAGGAAACTAATATTTCGATCAGTTTTTCTGATTTCCCTTTTTTCTGTTAAGCCTATTATGCATACAGGGACCTTCAAACGATGCTTCACATTCCCTAAAAGATTCTGTCCCTTGCAGTACAAGTCTAGTTCAGCTTCAAGTAGGCTCCTAACAAGGATTAGGCTACCTGATTGAAAGATACTTTTACTATTTTATTTTGAGTAGCTCTCATGGGATTCGCTTGTGTTTATTTCTTGCATGTTTGGTGCTTGTTCTGGTTGGTTGGTTGATTTTCCAATTCCTCTAGCTGTTCTTCTCTCTCCCAGAGATGCCTTTTCTGTTCCTTTCAACAAGAGATATTTTGATTAGCTGGTTATTCAGTTTTGTTTTACTTTCCCCAGCTCTTGGTCTGTTAGATCCTCTAAAGCCATTTATCATGAATTTCCAATGAGGTATTTTAAATGTTTTCAGGTTTCTTGTGGTTTATAACTTTGCAGATCTTCCCTATAAATTTTTTTTCAATTCTCACATTTTGGCACAGTTTCCACTCCTGGAGTTTAATAGCTGAGTGATAAATTTCTTCATTTTCCCCTCTTCCTCTAAAAGTGTGTGTGTGTGTGTGTGTGTGTGTGTGTGTGTGTTGTGTTTTGTTTTTACACATTACACATATATCTCCAGCATTAGCTCTTATTCAAATCCTTATTAAGGATCATTTCTAGACATTTCTTTTTCATTTGAATTCTAAACACCTGTTGAGAAGTAGTCACTTATCCTATCTGGAAATCTTATCATTTCCTATTTTTCCCCAATGTGTGTACTTAGATACTCCATATCTGGCCAACTCTTAGTTATTATTACTTGTCCTTCTTTTATAGATTCTCCGTGTCCCTCCATATTTTAAAATCAGGCTTATTATTTTGGCGAGAAAATCTAGAGCATGTCCCTTAGGGCCATATTTTGTTGTTTAAGTATTTCCACACACAGAAATTCTCTTGTACCACTGTTTCATTTGTTCTATAGGGTTTTTACCCTGTTTCTATTTGTACCCTCCTTCATACGCAATGCTTTAGACCTTTCTATGTAACCTTCTTATAGATTCCAGAGGCTATAAGCACAATACTCTTATTGGTTATCTTTCCTCCTCAACACCACCTGGTTTTAAAAACAGCTATCTCCACCAATGTTTACCAGATGTTGAGTACAGTGCAGTGCTTTAAAACATCCTGATTATCTTCTGTCATTGTATAGCAGTAAATGAATGTTCAGGCTTTTTATTCACTGTGGTAGCATAAGTACTTTCTAGGAGACAATCATTTCTCTAGCCCATTCCTGCTCTATAACCAGTGTTGTTTCTTACTGATGAAAATGGGAGAGTTGGGGTGAAGGATGTGAACAGGGAAAAAGAAGTAGAAAAATCTCTCTAGTTTCTCCTTTAAAGAAAAGTAATGATTTTCTCCCAGAAGGAAATCAAAGGCTGCATGAAATGTCTGCTCCTTTAAAAAATGTAAGCTGATTTTTTTAATGCCAGGCACTTTTATCCTTATAGCTTAAAGGCAAAGAATGAATGAAATGTAGAAAATGAAGAACATGTGACAGCATCAAAGAAGTAAAGCAAAGCTGGAGAGTGTGTGTCTGGCTATGTCAGGCCAGGGTGGGTGTTTCTAGGCAGACCATTAACGCAATCTGGCTGCCAGATGAAATCTTTATGAAAGGGCAGAAAAGATCTATAAAGACTTCTTGATGTTTTAAAGGAAGCTCTCCTTTATATCCCCCCTCCCTTTTTCCCCTCCTCATCTTGCCCCCACCAATGCCATCCCACTTGTGAGGCAATCCACAATCATCGGTAGAAGTGTTTTATGTTTTAAAGCGTTTGGATCTTGGCTTGATCTCTATCGTGAGGGATGCTGGAGCACTTTTCATTTCTGCTGGGAGAAAATGGTGAAATGCTGGGTAGAACGGGTAAATGCTTCTAGGAGATACTAAGAGGCAGTGGTTAATCAGAGTGGAATTAATCAAGTCCTATTTACCTAATCAAGATAAGGATTATTTCTTGAATAGACTTAATTACATCACGTTGGCACCATTAGGACATCATGACAAATCCCCTCATTTTATAAAGAGGAAATCGAGCTTCAAGGGCTCACAATTAGTCCAATGAAATTACAGGCCTGCAATCCATTTCTCCACATTCTTGCTTCTTATACCATATAATCTCTCTCTTTACTCCCAGAAGACCTCAATTACCATCTCCCCTCCTGCCTTCTCTTCCTTGGTATTTGATTTCAGCCCTCTGTCTGAATATTTGGCCAGCAGACTTCGCATCAGCTGGATATGTGTCTGAGTGTATTCAAGTCTGTGGCTTTGAACAGAGCTGGGTTAGCATAGCAGGAAGGTTCTATTATCCCTGAGAGTATTCCTGGGGGTGGGGCATGGAGAAGGGCAACTTTGGGTGAGGGCATATTTGTAACCATGTTCCCTGGGACAATAAAAGATAAAACAGAGGGTGAGTGTATCATGCCTAACCTCTCTGATATTCACAGTTCTTCTAAATGTCTTAACCCTCCTATCTTCTATATCTACATCAGCTCCTTGGCCCATATCACACTTTCTCCATATTGCACTTGTACGTAGGTAGCACCATGATAGTTTAGCTGGACATCGTAGTGAAGTACAGTGAAAAGTGGACTGCTTAGGGGAAACCCAAGACCTCCTGAATTGAAACCCTAATTGCCAATACCCATCTTCGTAGCTTTGAGCACATCACAGATGGAAAGATGAAGTAAAATGAAGAGGATAGATTTCAGGACTTTTAAAGTGCTTTTCAATACTAACTTTCTCTAAAAACCAGGGGGTAAAAAAGCAGCCTTTCCATCCTTCTTTGGTCCCTACTTCCACTCTTCTTTCTCAATTACCATGATGTTTCTATTGCCTCAGAATGTCAGCAGTGCATTTTTCAAAGTATCAAGGACTCAGCAGAACATGAAAGCTTTGTATTCTTCCCATTCCTTTCCCTCTTGAGATGAAATCTCTTCCTCCACAGTTATTTCGCCATAGGTTACCGAGTTAGGAAAGTTCCCTCAGACTTATTCAGCATCCTTCTTTATCCAGTACACAACTTCCCCTCACACACGCCAAAGGTACATCACACCTGGATTTTTTCCTTACATAGTTACACAAGTCATACTCTTACCTTTGCACACATTTTTGTATGCAAATAATCCTAACACATAAAAAGAGTCTCTTTATAAGTGTGTTGGAGTTCCTTGCTAATGTCAAACATCACACGCACATGTCTGTAAATGCCCTCCCTGTCCTGAACACTTATTAGGGGAGTTCGTTGCCTCATTTAGTGATCCAGCTACGCATGAGGAAAAGAAGATGTGGAATATCCACAGCCTCAGGCTCATGCCTTTTTCTGGCAGACTCCCCAGGAATAGTTAACTTTGAGACTATCATAGGCGGCTCAGTTGGGGAGAGGTCTAATATGACAACTTATAACATATTAAAGGATGCCTGGCATCTGCACAGTTCCTGGGCTCCTAAGGGAGCCATTAATCTGTTCATCCTCAGGGTTGCGTCTTCTTTGCTCCGAGACCCCAGGGATTTCAGCTGTTTCTCATTGGCAGCTGCCGAAATTCACTCCATCCTGTGACTTTCTGGTCTCCCTCTAGTCTGTCTGTGGAGCACAACACAGTCTCTTTATTGGCTCTCAAGTTCTTGCTGGCCCTGACAGATGCACACAGACCCCTTTTACTCTTATCTGCTAATTTAGTGCTAATCATCCCTGAGAGACAGAAAATAAGAAAAATAGAAAACGTGATGCGTTTTTTTATCTCAGTCTGCACTGCATGTATTTATTGAGTTTCTACTCTATTCTGGGCATCAGCACTTCAAAAGTTAGTGAGAAATACTGACTTCCTCCAAGAGTCTCCCAGTCTAATGGTCAAAACTCACATATACCCAACAGAGACTATGAGAGAAAGATGAAAACAGAATGGGGAAGGCATAGTAGAATGGACAGTTCCTGTTATGTTTAAAGTTAAAAATATTCCCAAATCGTGCAATGTTTTTGCAGTCTTCATCTTATGACTATTAATCATATAATTTATTAATTCAACAATTATTTCTGAATATCTACTACATGTCAGCTTTATTCCAGATACTGGAGATACAATAATGAAGAAAACCAACTAATTTCCTACTTTATATTCTAGTGGAGGAAACCAATAATAAACAAATCGACATATAGTTCCAAGTCATGATAAGTTCTATGGAGAAAAAGTGAATAAAAGTTAATGTCAGTGAAGACCTCTCTGAGGAGGTGACATTGCAGCAGAGGCCTGAGGAAAGTAAGGTAAAGAGGACTAGGAGATGGTACAAGGGAAGAATTTTCATGGTATAAGGAGGAAGAATAGCAAAATTCTGAGGTGAAGATGATGTTGACAGTTTGAGGATCATGAAGAAATCCTGAATGGATAGAGAAGAGCCTCTCAATTGGCCATGATGGAGGTATTAAACCATGGAAATTGGCAAACACTACAAATTAGGGTTTCCTTGGTATGGGTCACATATATTCAGAAGATATTCTGTCCGGGCATTGCCACAAACCCAGAGAAAAAAACCTACTTCTCAGACCTCCAGAACCATCTCTGTTCCAGAGAAAATCTCCAACAGAGATGAAGAGTCACAGAGCCTCAGCCCTGTAACCTTAATGATGGGAAACTTCTAAAGCTATTTGGGTCCAGGGTAAAAGCTCAGAGGCATTTTGATACAGGTTTTTAAATGCCTATATTATTTTGGAAGAAGCCATGGCACACGTACCCCTTTTTATCAATGCAGAACCCCAGTTTGCCTTCTCTACATATTGTCCTATGAGGTTACATCAGATACACCAGATGTAAATGCTAAACACAAGAGACACTGACCCATACGAGAGAGGGGACACAAAGAAGCTGAACAAAGGATGAAATAATTATTTCATAGTTTAAAAATACTGAGAAGGGTCCCTATAGAGAATGAGTATCAAGCCATGTGAGATTAAAAACCAATCACCAGGATGAGCCTCAGGTGCAATAGTAGAAGCAAACACATACTCTCTTTCTCTCTCTCACACACGCACACACACACACACACACACGTGCGTGCAATGCATTAAGAAATCCTTACCTTATAAATCTTCGTAAGTCAGCTAGATGACCTCCCTACCCCCAACCCAAATTCCTAGACTGAGCAATTGTTACACAAGAGATTAAAACAATTATATGTGATACTTAATTAAACATCTATACTTCCAGTGAGTGAGGATTTACCTTCTTTTCCCCCCTTTTTATTAGAGGCAGCCCAGAGATAAAACCTTCAAGTTATGAGTAATTATACCCTGCTGAGAAAAGTGATAGAGTGCTACACTCGGAAGGACTTATCAAGCCCTGAAATTGTGAAGTCAACACTTAAGACTTTTTTTTTTATTATTATTTTCTCCAACACTAACAGTTTCCCAGCTTGTTCCCAGAGGGAGATAAACAAACAGTATGTACCTGCATTTTAATGGGAATAAACAGGACTGGCTCATTCACTTTTTTACTACACTGGCTTTATATTTCTAAACCAGAGGGATACAGTGAAAAGTGCATGTCTCATGGACAGTGGAAAGCTACAAGGTTGGTAATATTTTCTGTTATTATTTGGCATAAATGGGATCATAACACTTTGTAAACAGAACTTAACAGCTTAGAATACTCTTTCGGATGGTACTAGGAAATGGGGAAGCCGCTAGATGCCTTCTAAGGCTCACACTAAATGAGATGCCCCCCTTTCTCCTATACCTTCAGTGGAGGAAAACACAAGAACCAAGAACCACTGGCCTTCCTCGAGCGGTGTTCATCCTAGCTTCAATATGGGTTATCTGGCAACACTGCTTAAGGTTGCAGTGGGAATGGCTGAGTGTGTAAGGCAGCCTCGAATTTACTTTTCTCAGATGCATGGTTTTATCCGGGCTCCATGGATACCTAACACATAGATCCCCAAACTTTAGACTGCATAAGAATCAGCTGTAGGACTTGTTAAAATGCAAGTTTTGCTGGGTTTGGGATGAGAACCAGGAATCTGCATTTTAATAAGCCAGCACCCTAGGAGATGCTGATGACGTGGTCCAAGGGGCATACACTGAGAAACAGTCTATAAACAAACAGGTCTTAGGAAGTCTGTGAATGCCTGATACTGAATGAAATAATTACTGAATAGAATTCTTATGACCACACATTGTTTTGGATTCTAAATGCATCTGCAGTCCAAAGAACGTTAAGAACCTTGGCTTCCCAGATAATTTGAGCACCAGGGATTCCACTCAACTTTTGAATCCCAACCAGCCTCACGAAGTCCCAGAGGCGATCTGGCAGCTTCGCTTGAGAAATGAAACTCATTTCCCTGTGGTTTTCTCTGGTTTCTTGGTTTAGCTGCTGTGGTCTGAATTTGGCTTTCTGTTCTGTCTCATTGTCCAAACGTTCCTGTGTGATATTTCTGCCATTATCCAATGACATATTTCAGGGCTTATCAGGGGAATTGAAAGCCATGTTTTCTAAACTATGAAAGTTTTTGGAAAGAATGGTAGATGTTTAAAATGTCCAAATAACAGCTCTGGATCCTATTCAACCATATCCGAATTATTTGGTTCTGGAATCAGATTTAACTCCTCCATCACTTAGTTATACATTATGAACTGGATGTGTAAAATCCATGTACTTAATGGACAGGCCTTAGCTTTTTAATCTGTAAAACAGAGTCAAAAATATGTTTAAATTTCTGAATTACAGTGAGGGAAAATGAGATAACAGACATAAACTTAAAAAAATGTTTAATATTCTATTGCAGCAAGGTTTTTTTTTTTGTAACAAAAACATTAGCATTAAAGCAATTATATTGCAATAAAGAGCTTTAAAAAATACATTAGCATGGCTTCTGTGACTCGAGTGTGAGATCCATAAGAGCACATGACATTACATTAAATATTAATATAATAATTCATAAGCCAAACAAAGGCTTTATTAGAGCCTTTCTGATTGTTCCCATCTGTGAGAGGTGGCTTGAGAACCACCTTTTTGTTGTGATGGGAACATAGGAATTACCCTGAGTTGGAAAGAAATGGAGCAAGAATAGGTATAGGAGGAGATATCAGACATTTTTTTTAATTTATTGTATTGAAGTATAGTTGATTTACAATGTTGCATTAATTTCTACTGTACAACAAAGTGATTCAGTTATAAGTATATATATACACATACATATACATATGTATGTATATATGTTTTCTTTTTCATATTATTTTCCATTATGGTTTATCACACGATATTGAATATAGTTCCCTGCACTATACAGTAGGACCTTGTTGTTTATCCATTCTAAGTATAACAGTTTGCATCTGTTAACCCCAAACTCCCAACCCATCCCTCCCCTGTCCCCCTTCCCCCTTGGCAACTGCAAATCTGTTCTCTATGATCAGATATCTGTTCTAAACCCTAGCAATCTACTTTTTAATCAACTGCCTCTCTGCCCAGCCATCCTCATCACCTTTTTGCATTCCACTGCTCCCTAAATTTTTCCAGCTTCTCCAGTAAACCTTTCCTTACTTTCCTTCTCTCTGCCTCAGTCTTTTTCTTTTCCAATTTCACTCTTTCTCTTTATTTCTCAATATGCTAGGGGAATGAAGTTAGAGCAAGTTGGAAAACATGAAGGCATACGAAAATATTAGCAATAAGTGACACCTGGAAAGATGGAAAATTAAAGAAGAGACTTAAGTGCATGAGTCAGCAAATGTGGGGAGAATCTGTGCTCCCCCTACCTCCGTGTGTCTGCTACAACATTGGTAATGATTAGTGCTATGTCACTCTCCCCTGGTTTACAGCAAGTCTTCTTATGAAGCAATTAAGATCCTGGAAGAGATGGTCACTAGGAATCTTTTCAGCCCTAAAAGGCTGGCTGATGAACAAAGCTGTCCAAGCTAGAAACTAATTGCCAGGCTAATTTCTTTTACCTGGTAAATATAATAGGCTTACACTAGTACCAGAGGTGCTTCCACTACCATTTAATTAGATAACTGTTGTAGTGATACACCAACCACTGCACTGTGACAGAACAACTCCATTGGTAGATAATTAGTTTCTTGGGCAATTAGAAATAAGGCTGAAGGTGATGTTAAAATCTTTTATTTTTATAACACTTCAGTGTTTGTAAAGTACTTTCATACACATGAACTCATGAAGTCCTCATTAAAATCATGAGGTATAGGCACTATTTTCACATTTTACAAAATAAGAATTCTAAGCTTGCAATCATTTGATTTGTTCTAGGTTGACAGGGACCTATAAGGCCGTCTTCTATCTCCCATGAAAGGTGAAGTGATTCTTGATTGTCTCAGTTTTTCCTGTGTTGTTCAGGTAACTGGAGGCTTTGAACTCAATCTCTTCCTCAAAGTTTCCATCTATGGAGTTGTCACAAGAGGCATAAAGCTTGGAATCATTAATTGCCTTGGGAAAGTAGGGTATCATTTGTCTTGTGATGATTTTTCAGATTTAAATGAAATGCTTCTCATCTGAAAGACTTGATGAACCTTGTAAAAAGATTTTATATTTCCAAAAAGAATGTTTATTACAAGGCAGACACTGTGCTAGATAAAGGTGATCTCCTTTTGCAATAATATACTCCATTTGGGGACTGGAACTAGTTCAAATTCATATTAAAAACAAAAGCTGGAGAAGACTTGAAAGCCTGGCCACCACAGCGTAGGAAAATATACCTAAACCTCTCCACTCTTCAGCCCACACCATCCAAACATTACGGTGAAAGGAAGAATACAAAACCATGAAAGCAAAACATTAAAACCCTGGCTAAAACAACAAAATAATAACTGAAACACTCTTTAGGAATTGAATTACATGCCGTACGACCACTAGCTACATAATCTTCTCTTTGCTGACCCCATTTCATCCTATATCCACTTTTAGTGATGCACAGCCTTTCCTTTTAGAGCTAAGCCACGCTGAGTTTTCAGACAGAAAGCTGAAAGCCTTTTGTAGCTGCATTCAGGTTGCAGTTGGAACTGGCTCTTCCTAAAGCTTACAAGTTAAAGCAAGTCCCCACCCACTAGAAAGAAGTCAGCACAAAGAAACACTCCTACGAGGAGGAAGTGGAGGAAGTGAGAGATAAGAGATGAGAAGTGACTATAGCCTAGCCCTTAGGAAACGGATACAAGATCTTGCTGCCTAAGTCAAAGTATATCAAGCTGAAGATGGCCAAATGCACATGGCCACCACGTGAGACTAAAACAGAAATGCAGAGAGCAATCTAGGAACAATGCTGACAGCGGAACAGACATGCAGAGAAAAGCTATTTTCTTTTTCAACTTCTGTGGATCTCAAGCACCACATTCTCAAGCAATAAACTGCAGTGCTGATGTAGGGTGTTCTTAAGTGACCCCTCCCAGCCATCCCTTCATCTTGCCTTATGCTCAACAAATCATTGTTTAAGGTTCAGATTTGGTACAATATAAAAAGATGCTTTATAAAGAATATTAGAGACATCAATGTTCTTGGCATTAAAGTGGATTCAGGGGAATACATATCTCTCTGCCAGTCCTTGGCTCTGTTACTCTGTTAAATTAATTAAATAAGGAGGCCATCAGACTGAGATGGCTCTAACGCCAAGGCATTCAAGTTTGGTTTGGTGACAAATCAAAATCTAAGGCTGTAAATACCTCAAGGTTAGGAGACTGAAACCTAAGGACAACCAGTCACAGCAGCACTAAGTTTCAAGCTATAGCCAATCAATACTCTCCTTACTTTGCTTCTGCCTTTTCTCTACATAAGTTTTTTCCCCAGCTCTGTTAGACAGAGTGCTGTTAACCACATCTGGTTTGGCACTGCCCAATTCAAATCAATTTTTGCTCAAATAATTGCTGAACATTTTTTTTTATTTTTAAGCTCTTTATTGGAATATAATCGCTTTACACTCTTGTGCCAGTTTTTGAGGTACACCAAAGTGAATCAGCTGTGTTTACACATATATCCCCATATGCCCTCCCTCCCACGACTCCCTCCCACCCTCCCTATCCCAGCCCTCTAAGTCATCACCCATCACTGAGTTGATCTCCCTGTGTTGTGCAGAAACCTCCCACTAGCTATCTATTTTACATTTGGTAGGTATATATATGTCAGTGCTACTCTCTCACTTCATCCCAGCTTCCCCTTCACCACCCCCACCCCCACCCCACCCCGTGTCCTCAAGTGCATTTTCTACATCTGCATCTTTATGCTTGCCCTGTCACTGGGTTCATCAGTACCAATTTTTTAGATTCCATATATATGACTTAGCACACGGTGTTTGTTATTCTCTTCCAGCTTACTTCGCTCTGCATGACAGACTCTAGGTCTATCCACCTCATTACACATAGCTCCATTTCATTCCTTTTTATGGCTGAGTAATATTCCATTGTATATATGTGCCACATCTTCTTTATCCATTCATCTGTTCATGAACATTTAGGTTGCTTCCACGTCCTGGCTATTGTAAATAGTGCTGCAATGAACATTGTGGTACATGTTTCTTTTCGGATTATGATTTTCTCCAGGTATACGCCCGGTAGTGGGATTGCTGGGTCATATGGTAGTTCCATTTTTAGTTTTTTAAGAAACTTCTAAACTGTTTTCCATAGGGGCTGTACCAACTTACATTCCCACCAACAGTACAGGAGGGTTCCCTGTTCTCCACATCCTCTCCAGCCTTTATTGTTTCTAGATTTTTTGATGATGGCCATTCTGACTGCTGTGCAGTGATACCTCACTGTGGCTTTGACTTGCATTTCTCTAATGATGAGTGATGTTGAGCATCTTTTCATGTGTTTGTTAGCCATCTGCATGTCTTCTTTGGAGAAATGTCTATTTAGGTCTTCCGCCCTTTGTGGATTGGGTTATTTGCTTTTTTGGTATTAGGCTGCATGAGCTGCTTGTATACATTTTGGAGATTAATTCTTTGTCAGTTGCTTCATTGGCAAATATTTTCTCCCATTCTGAAGGTTGTCCTCTCGTCTTGTTTATGGTTTCTTTCGCTGTACAAAAGCTTTTAAGTTTCATTAGGTCCCATTTGTTTATTTTTGATTTTATTTCCATAATTCTAGGTGGAGCGTCAAAAAGGGTCTTGCTTTGATGTATGTCATAGAGTGTTCTGCCTATGTTTTCCTCTAGGACTCTTATAGTGTCTGGCCTTACATTTAGGTCTTTAATCCATCTTGAGTTTATTTTTGTGTATGGTGTTAGGAAGTGTTCTAATTTCATCCTTTTATATGTAGCTGTCCAGTTTTCCCAGCACCACTTATTGAAGAGGCTGTCTTTTTTTCATCATATATTCTTGCCTCCTTTGTCAAAGATAAGGTGCCCATATGTGCTTGGGTTTATCTCTGGGCTCACTATTCTATTCCATTGATCTATATTTCTGTTTTTGTGCCAATACCACACTGTCTTGCTCACTGTAGCCTTGTAGTATAGTTTGAAATCAGGAAGCCTGATCCCACCAACTGTCTTTCCTTCTCAAGATTGCTTTGGCTATTCAGGGTCTTTTGCATTTCCACACAAATCGTAAAATTTCTTGGTTTTGTTCTGTGAAAAATGCCACTGGTAATTTGAGCTTAACATTTTTAAATGCCTCAGCTATCTGTTAACCACTCTACAAGCCATTCCTCACTCTTCTGCTTCTCTTCTGAGTCACTGTGGAGTGACTGGTACAGGCTGCACTGCCCAGACTCTCCTGTCAGCTGAGTTCATTCATTCAGGGTGAAGCACTGGCAGAAAATGAGAGGATAGGGGCATGGGAGAGGCCAGGGTGTCTCCCTCTCTTTGTCTCTGCCTTGGTCGCCATCTTTAGCTGTAACTACATCTCCTCTGGAGATCAATCCCTTGGCTCTGGTAATTCTAATCCTTCCCACTGTCTCTGTAGTTGATGCTAATCTCTGGATTGCCTCAGTGCCCTCTGAATGGCTCTTCACAATTCTGTCACCTGTGTAACAAATTTTTTGGATTTAATTTCCTTTATTTAAATGCTTTGAGGGATTTATGTTTCTCTGGCTGTGCCTTCACTGATTCAACCATCTTTTTTTCAGACTTTCTAGTATTAAAATCTATTTTAATATTTCTGATTAAATCATTTTGACATATTAGTATTAATTGATTTAACACAAATGTAATTAAATTAAATAGCCAATATATACAATCTATTGCTCTAAACAGTTTTGCTACTAGTAAGTAATCAAGGAGAAAAGTTCCATCTGTCGTTATGGCCGCATTAGGTCCCATCTTATCACAGCAACTAGAATAATTTCTGGCTCTAGTAAGTTCTCTGTAAATATTTGATTATGACCTTGTCTTATCCATCTCCTTATCCACAGAACCTAATACAGTGTCCAACTATCAATAATTATTTGTTGACATGAATCAAATTGGAAATAATTCTACTAAACCCATTTATTTCATGCAAATTTACCAGTGGGCAGATGGAAATATTTGAGTACTGTCTCAAGTAGATAATAATTAGTAAAAGCACTGGTTTCATTTCTTCCCAATATACTACCTAAGCCATCTTGTTCATTTTTAGGGACTTTTATTTCAGCTACTGTTGCCAGGATAAAATTTCAACTTTCTATGAAAATTATATTGGGTTGCAAAGAGAATTTAGGAACAAAAAAATAGAAGGCATGTTTCCTTTTTAGAAATCTGACATCATATGTAGTCAAAATACAAAACTAGTGCCTGCCTTGGGTAAAATTTTAAAGGGGTGAAATGTATCTTTCTTTCTCTCCCTTCTTTCATTCCTTCTTCCCAGCAGTCTTCTCCTTTAGAGCACCCTCTCTCCAGGCACTCCCTCATTCAAGATCTCACCTCCTTCTTGGGCTCCCATACCCATTCTGGCCATATCCCTGCTAACTTGGATTAATTCCCAAAAGCCTTCCATTGCCTGGGTTTTTCATTGCCATTGTCTCTCATTCTGTTACTCTCTTCACCTGGGGGCCAGCTGTCTGTACCTCCTAAAAGGCCCATTAAATTAAATGGAGACCAGAGGCCAATCAAAATCTCTCTCTTCCAAATAGCAAGTGCTTTTAAGCTGCAGCCTCTGATAGATTCTCTCTCCCCCTCTCTCTCTCACTCTCGCACACACACACATACATACACATGCACAATCTGGGTCTTTCACCCATCCCTTATCTCTGTTTGCCTTTGCCATCCTGGAAAGACCAGCATGGCTTTGGGAGAGATACAAATGGACTGCATGAATGCAGACTCTAGGCGTGGAATTTATAACTTTGTCCTTGTCATTCCTCCCTCCAAATGTCTCACCTCCGATATTCACAAAGAGCCAGGTGCTTCAAGTTGCAAACAACATCATTTTTTTAAACTACAGTGCCAGGCAATCATGGTTTACAAACTAGTACGAAGTATACAGACTCACCTTACTCAGCTAGATCGGATAAGTTACAGCTCTATAGACTCAGCATATTAAGTTAAAGATTGCTTAAAGCACTGTGCCAACTCTTCAAAGCCTTCCCTATTTCACTTTCTAGACAGGGCAGCAGATTTTCTAACCAAATTACTTGGATTGATCTCTTTTCTTCTCAGTACAATCTTTTCTATATATATATATACATATTATTAGTTGTATATATATATATATATATTTAAGAACTTTTACTGAGATACAGTCAACAGACAACAAACAGCATATATCTAGAGGGTACAATTTGGTATCCCAATCTCCCAATTCATTTCCCCCCAACCCTCCCTGCTTTCCCCACTTGGTGTCCATATGTTTGTTCTCTACATCTGTGTCTCTATTTCTGCCTTGCAAACTGGCTGATTTGTACCATTTTTCTATAGTCCACATATATGTGTTAATATATGATATTTGTTTTTCTCTTTCTGACTCATTTCACTCTGTTTGACCGTTTCTAGGTCCATCCATGTCTCTACAAATGTCCCAGTTTGTCTACTAACTTTGGGTTTTGTTTGCTCTTCTTTCTCTAGTTTCTTTAGGTGTAAGGTTAGATTGTTTATTTGGGATTTGTCTTGTTTCTTGAGGTAGGATTGTATTGCTATAAACTTCCCTCTTAGAACTGCCTTTGCTGCATCCCATAGGTTTTGGATCGTTGTGTTTTCATTGTCATTTGTCTCTAGGTATTTTTGGATTTCCTCTTTGATTTCTTCAGTGATCTCTTGGTTATTTAGTAGTGTATGGTTTAGTCTCCATGTGTTTGTGTTGTTTACAGTTTTTTTCCTGTAATTGATTTCTAATCTCATAGTGTTGTGGTCAGAAAAGATGCTTGATACGATTTCAATTTTCTTGAATTTACCAAGGCTTGATTTATGACCCAAAATGTGATCTATCCTGGAGAATGTTCCATGTGCACTGGAGAAGAACGTGTGATCTGCTGTTTTTGGATGTAGTGTGCTATAGATATCTATTAAATCAAGCTGATTTATTGTGTCATTTACAGCTTGTGTTTCCTTATTAATTTTCTGTCTGGATGATCTGTCCATTGGTGTAAAGGGGGGGTGTTAAAGTCCCCCACTATGATTGTGTTACTGTCTATTTCCTCTTTCATAGTTGTTAGCATTTGCCTTATGTATTGAGGTGCTCCTATATTGGGTGCATATATATTTATAATTGTTATCGCCTCTTCTTGGATTGATCCCTTTATCTTTATGTAATGTCCTTTCTTGTCTCTTGTAATATTTTTAATTTTAAAGTCTATTTTATCTGATATGAGTGATGCTACTCCAGCTTTCTTTTGATTTCCATTTGCATGGAATATCTTTTTCCATGCCCTCATTTTCAGTCTGTATGTGTCCCTAAGTCTGAAGTGGGTCTCTTGTAGACAGCATATATGTGGGTCTTGTTTTTGTATCCATTCAGCCAGTCTGTGTCTTTTGGTTGGTGCATTTAGTCCATTTACATTCAAGGTAATTATCGATGTGTATGTTCCTACTACCATTTTCTTAATTGTTTTGTTGTTGTTTTTGTAGGTCCTTTTCTTCTCTTCAGTTTCCCGCTTAGAGAAGTTCCTTTAGCATTTGTTGTAGGGCTGGTTTGGTGGTGCTGAATTCTCTTTGCTGTTGCTTGTCTGTAAAGCTTTGGATTTCTCCATCGAATTTGAATGAGATCCTTGCTGGGTAGAGTATTCTTGGTTGTAGGTTCTTCCCGTCATCACTTTAAAGATATCATGCCACTCCCTTCTGGCTTGCAGAGTTTCTGCTGAGAAATCAGCTGTTACCCTTATGGGACTTCCCTTGTATGTTATTTGTCGTTTTTCCCTTGTTGCTTTCAATAACTTTTCTCTGTCTTTAATTTTTGTCAATTTGACTACTATATGTCTTGGCATGTTTCTCCTTAGATTTATCCTGCCTGGGACTCTCTGCACTTCCTGGACTTGGGTAGATATTTCCTTTCCCATGTTAGGGAAGTTTTCAACTATAATCTCTTCCAATATTTTCTCAGGTCCTTTCTCTCTCTCTTCTCCTTCTGGGACCCCTATAGTGCGAATGTTAGTGCATTTAACATTGTCCCAGAGGTGTCTTAGGCTGTCTTCAGTTCTTTTCATTCTTTTTTCTTTATTCTTTTCTGCATCAGTGATTATCACCATTCTGTCTTCCAGGTCACTTATTTGTCCTTCTGCCTCAGTTAATCTGCTATTGGTCCTTCTAGTATATTTTTCATTTCAGTTATTGTGTTGTGTATCTCTGTTTGTTTGCTCTTTAATTCTTCTCAGTCTTTGGTAAACTTTTCAATCTTTGCATCCAGTCTTTTTTCAAAGTCCTGGATCATCTTCACCATCATTATTCTGAAATCTTTTTCTGGAAGGGTGCCTATCTCCTCTTCATTTAGTTGTTTTTCTGGGGTTTTATCCTGTCCCTTCATCTGGTACAAAGTCCTGTGCTTTTTCATTTTCTCTATCTTTCTATGGCTGTGGTTTTCAGTTCCACAAGATGAAATACTGCTGATACTGCTTGATACTGCTGTCTGCCCTCTTGTGGAGGAAGCTATCTAGGAGGCTTGTCCTTCTCAGTACAATCTTAATTCCTCTATTCCAATATTAAACCATCTATTTCAGATTATTCTTAATAATAAGAACCTCTGGTTCTCAGAACACTAGGAAACTGAGAGCTATGGGAATGATACATTCATACCAGATGGGCATATGGGCATCTCCTGAGCACTAGTACAAGACCCAGGCCTTTTTCTCAAGTAGATGCAGTTTAGTGGGCAGACACATGCTTGGCCTGCTTAATTATAAAATGATGCATGTATTTTTATATCTATTTACCCATCTAACTGACTAGAAAGTAATTAGTTCTTCCTAAAGAATTTCAGGAAGATGGCATTTAAACTGAGGCATGAAGAATAAATTAAATTTCACCAGTCATAAAAAGGGGGAAGGTATTACACAAGAAGGAACACTGTGAGAAACGGCTTGGAGATACAGACAAGAATGACATGCAGGTAAGCAGAAGCCACCTGGTATGGAAGGATAGGAATGAAAGAATGAGAAAAGATGATGTTGGAAAGTGTGGGGAATAAAGTGTTGAAAAAAAGTGCATGGACTTTCCTTTGTAAGCATTTCCGTGAGACTAAATTCAGGGACATCAGATGGGAAAATGTCACTGCTCATAACGAGATATGATGACAATCGTGGCTGTAGGACTAAAATAGAAAAAAATAGATTTGATGTTCCTTTGGGAGGTAGAATCTCCAAAAGTTGGTGACCAATGAGTTGGGTAGTTTAATGCAGAAGAATGAGAACCTCAAAATGCCTCCACAGTTTCAAGTTTTCGTGACTGAATGAAAGAGTATTATTAACTTAGATTGTGTACTCTAGCCAAAAGCCAGATACATGGGCAGGGGTAATGTTTAGATGTGCTATTTAGAAAAGGAAATTTAGAGAAGTTTCCAAGAAGTTAGAAATCTGAGTGGGAATTTCTATTAGAAAATCAAAGTGCATTAGAAATTACTCTCGAGATATATGCTAGTGAGTCATCAGTGTTTTTCCAGGGTTAAAGCAATAGGAAGTCTGGAGCTGAGTGGGAAGAAGGCTGAACAGGAAAGCTTCAGCAACATCTACTTTTATGAGATACAAGGTTAACTTGGTCTTACATATTTTAATCTCAACTCAGTTGTCACTTCTTTCAGGATGCCTTTCCTGATCCTCAGTCCCACCAGTTATCTGTGCTTTCTCTCTGCCTCCAATCATACTCCATTGCATTGTCATTGTCATTACTCTTAACTTGCTATATTATGTTGGTTCATTCACCTTATCTCCATTGACATACAGTTTCCTAAAAGCTGGGACTGTGTCTTCACATTTTTGTAGTCCAAGAACATATCACAATTCTTAGTGTAGGGTAGAAATCTAACGCATGTCTACTAGAATAAATGAATGAAGGAATCAGTGAATGAATGAACAGAATGAAGAACAGTGAGAGAGAATTATCAGAAAGATGAGTTGAAGGCAAGTCAAAGTTTCAAGAAGGCTAATAGTGTGAAATGTGAAATAGAGGAATCAAGTAGAGTGAGATCAGGAGAAGGGCTTGAGTAACCCAGGCAAGTAATATTTAACTGGATGTTTGGCTTTTTTTTTAAAGAAAATTATTTCAGGGAACAGAAATCAGAATTCCATTCTTTGAGGAATGTAGGGAAGGGAGGAAGTGGTTCCAGCAACCATTGACTATACTCAGAGAAATTTAGAGAATTAAGGGAAAGTGACAGTATGGATGTCGATGTTGGGTGACAGGGGTTATATTTTTGGGAGGAGGAATCTGGGAAAAAATGGTAAAGATTCCCACATGAGGGAAACTGAAAAGGTGTCTTGTGTGTATAAGGAACCAGGAGTGAGGGATATGATGATAGAATAATCAAGAATGAGGGAAAAGATACATATTTTTACTGCTGTTCACAGTCTCTCTCTCTCTCTCTCTCTCTCTCTCACACACACACACACACACACACACACACACACACACACTCACAGCTAAAGGCATAGCAGGTATTTTCTAACCACTTGTTGATCAACTAATGAGAGGTTTAACACTTATTAAATGCCAGGCATTTATTATGAGAGTGAGTACAGTTTTCTACTGATACTCTGACATTTTGGGAAGCCTCAACCACACTACTGGGGGAAGGGAAATATTCACAGCTATATACAGGGACTTTAGTAAAGGATATTTTAAAAACTGTTTCTGACAAGCTATAAGAGGGGGTTTTTTAGCCACACACTCAAGCTGAGCACAGCATCATCTGGGTATTGTTCCCCTAAGTACAGAAATGTGGAATGTGCTATCCCCAATTAAGAATCTGATGCATCATATCTGGTTTCCTAATGACGGTGGATTTTTCAGAAGAAAATAATTGTGACTTTCTTGTCTACTGTGCAATGTGGTTTATTGAAGACAAAGTCCAGCTTTCTGGCCTTGCTCCTCTGTAGCTGCAAGACAATCAGCTCCTGACCCCAAGCAGGCGTTCAGAACCCCACTGGCTTCAAATGTTAATTGTCAGGAAATCACCCAGTCCTCTTTAAAATCTGCCAGAAGACTTGATTCCGTGGCCTTCTGCAGCAGTGAATTCAACAGGTTAACTCTATATCTTGTAAAAAGTGTTCATCTGTTCTAAATTTACCACCCGCTAATGCGGTGGAGTGACCCTTTGTTCTCCTGTGAAGCAACCGAGGAAAAGCAAGAAAGTCAGCGGCACAGCTCAGGTAAGACTGGTGCTGCAGTGTTTTCCCTTTTCTTGTTCGCTTCTATTTGTAGGTAAATAAGCATCCAAGCTCCTGTCTATAAAATTCAGTCCAAGCTCCCACCACCTTGTCAAACTCTTCAAGGGAAACATTATTGCCTTAATTGCTTAAACCCAATTTGCATAATATGGAGTTCTGACAGCCACAAAAAAAGGGATTGCAAAAAGGAGATTAACAAGTAAGGTGTGCGCTCAGCCAAGCCTGTGTAGTTTGGAAACGAGAGCAGAGAAGAATTCATCGGATGGGTGGGTTCACTGTTTCATCTGCTCTCTGGCCCTCCCCCCTGCACCTCCTTCTCGCCATCCCACCTTCAGGTTTGTTTGTTTTTCATTTGCATGCATTGGCTCCTAGCTTGTGCCTAGACTGTTAATTGCCATTCCCAGCAGAGCCTCCTTCAAGCCCTGGTAAAGCTCAGGCAGCACCAGCCATTACAGATTTAAAAACAGCCTGGTCTCTTTATACCAAGCTCATCCAAACGTTCAAAATGTTCACACTTGGGAAGGTAGAGACTGTGGCTTCCTCACTTTTTTGTGCATTGGTGTTTTTTCAGAAAACAAAATTGATTTCTCTTTGGAAGAGTCATGGATAGTCAACTCCACTCTGTGATTCCCATCAGGACCCTCCTCTGTGTGCCCCCAGCCCCCAGGGCATAAGTCTGTCTGTGCCATCCTCTTCTTGGAGCACTTTGGTGGCTTCCTGTTGCCTACAGGTTAACAGACCCTTTAAAATGGCTTCTAATCTAGATCCAGTCACCCCACGTTACTTTTGTGAAAGGAAAATGTTCCATTGACTAAGGCACTTGCCCAGGAGATACAGAAACTGAACGCTGCTTTATTGCAACTCATCTAACCAAATGGAACTGTTAAAGCACCGTGAATTTTGAAACTCCTTTCCCCGAATCCCCAGAGCTTTACCGGACCAAACTGAAGACTCATTCCTGACCAACAAAAAGTGGAACTTATTTTAACGAAATATGTAGAGACCAATAGACTCATTCCATTCTATCAAGGGTCCTAGCTTTTCATCCTCAGTTAGCATAAATGTGATGAATTCCCAACTTCCATTACTTATAAACACCTAACATTTCCCTTCAGTGAACTACTCAGTGAATTTCTTCACAGGTGTTGCTTAGCAAGTCAATAAACTCACTTTCTTCCCTGAGGCCTTTGATTATTCTCTGCTGCTTGTAATTCTGTGCTTGCCCTAGCCGCCATCTCTTTATTACATAACACTTTAGCCAAGACTACCCTGGACGCACCCATCCACATCCTTTCTTTGGCTCATTCCTACCCATACTGAATACTAGTTCCAGTAACCTGCTCCAGATAGCCTTTCCTACCCTCAAATAAACTCTCCTGGATGCTGCTATTTTTGCCTCCTACCCTGCAAGTCCCTATCTCTTTGTAAGTTAAGCATCCAAGCCCCAATCATTGTATGCAAGCACCACTAAAGTTACCTGAGGAGAAATATAGAAATGTGTTCTTTGTGCTGAAGTATACAAACACAATTGATTTTTGTATATTTTTTGTATATTGATTTTGTATCCAACCACTTTTCTAAACTATTATATAGTTCTTATAGTGTATAAATCCTCTTGCTTTATGTAGACAATCATATTTTCTTCAAATAATAAAAGCTTTATTTCTTGCTTTCCAACCTTCATGCCTTTTATTCTCTTTCTTGTCTTACTGCTCTAACTATGAAGCGTTCAGTATGAGGATGTGATATTAGGAATCTCTGTCTCATTACTGGCTTTCAAGGCAATACTTAACTTCACCATTAATTATTTTGCTATATTTTTAGATTTCCTTTATGTGGTTAAAAAGTTCCTTTTAATCCTAATTTACAAAATGTATTATGAATGTATATAAAATTTTATCAAATTTTTTTCTTTATTTTTATATAAATACTTCTTCAAATTCTACTCTACTTTTAGAAGCTTGTGTATTTTTGCTTGTTTTTTCCCTACGCATATAGTTTTCCATTTTTACATACATGCGGGATTATTTAAGGCAGTAAGTTTCAAGCTGAGCTGTCTTCTGCTCTCACTGTGGCTTCAGTGTGTGTATATGTTCAAATGCGTTTGTGGGGAAGGGACATTAATTTTGGAGAAATAAGAAGAGTTCAGGTGGAGCCTAAAGAAAAGCAAACAGGATCAGTGAGCTGGTACTTAGTCCTTAGTCTAGAGTCTCAAACTGAACAAACAGATTTGGGAATTTTATTTTTTGACTATTCACTTAACAGGAAACTATTTAGAAACAAACAATATGTATCTGGCTTTGGTGTCCCATGTTTTATGTGTGATGGTGATGACGATGGTGATGATGGTGATGGTAATGATGGTGATGATGGTGGTGATGGTGGTGATGGTGGTGATGATGGTGGTGATGATGGTGATGATGGTGATGGTGTTGATGGTGATGGTGGTGATGGTGATGATGGTGATGGTGTTGATGGTGATGGTGATGATGGTGGTGATAATGGTGATGATGGTGATGGTAATGATGGTGGTGATAATTGTGATGATGCTGGTGATGGTGATGATGATGATGGAGATGATGGTGATGATGACGGTGGTAATTGTGATGATGGTGGTGATGATGATGATGACGGTGATAATTGTGATGATGGTGGTGATGGCGATGATGATAGTGATGATGATGATGGAGATGATGGTGATGATGATGGTGGTGATGATGGTGATGATGACAGTGTTGATGGTGATCATTATCATTTGGAAACATAAATACATAGTAGGAACCAGTAACAGAGAAAACTTCTAATAGTGAATAGCAATGAAAAGTCCGAGACGGATGATCAAAAAGCAATAACCAAGGTTATATTAAGCTAGATTGACTTTACACTCTGCCAACCCCAAAACATGGGAAATCCGAAGGCTCTTAGGGTGTTTAGAATAAATACTGAGAATATGAAAAGAGGATGGACAATGTGTGCTGACCCATTACTCGCAGCTTAAACATGGTAGTGGGCAGTAATGTGCTGATTTTATGTGTATATGACTGAATTCTTATTAGACGTCCCCAATTTGGGCCCCGGACTTAAAAGAACTAGTCAATCTGGCAAAACAATGGCAAGTAATTTGGGGTCTGAATTTATCTTGAAGGAAGAGGTCGATATCACTTTTTGTTTATGAGGATTTTGCCTTTTACCAGCCCTTATTTTCAGACATAAACAAAATATGTGGGATGAGGGGAGAGAGATCATAGCAGGAGTCCCTGGTGCACGGGTTAAGGTTTGTGTCAGTATTCTGATTGTGTTTCTTCACATGTAATAAAAGAGAGAAGTCAGGTTACAACTGGATTCTGATTATGACAAAGACTATGAAAAGAATGCCAAGGAAGGAGGCTTTTACCCAATCCAGTGACGCGGGATTTTATTGCTTGACACAGTTTGTTGAGCAGCCATGAGGCAATTCACAGTCTAGTACTTCTGGGAAATAATGAACCGTGTGTGCTGTGATATCAAATAAATGGAAGTTGGAATTGAGAGAATGCTTATGATCAGCCAATCGGAAAGATGCACAAAGTTCAGTTTTAGGTGCAAAATGATTCAGGAGTGATGAGAAAGTTACCCTCTGAGCAAATTTTAAAGGTGCTAAAGGTGAAGATTTTCTTTCCATTTATGGTGATTCCAAAATATTTCCTGATAAAAATCAGAACAGAAGAAAAAGCCAATTTTAAACAGCATAGAGAAGGAAGTAATTGAGAAACTAATCCATCCAGACTGACATTTTCCTAAGCATATTCACTAGGCAATTTCACTTCTACCATTTACCCTATTAAGGCAGAGATTTAATTTAGAGAATTTTGTTTAGAGACAAAATAAAACTTCAAAGAAACTACAGAAGTAAAATTAACTTCAAAGACACCCTTCTGAGTTGATTAGATACTACAAATGTTTACTTAAGTATTTAATAACCATCTAACTAGCACTTAAAGCTTATAAAAATCATGGAAACAGGCTTTGGAGTTGCAAGTTTATGTAAACGCTAGTTCCTTGTAGCATTCTTCCCTCTTCATCAGTTGGGTAAGTGTAACCCTGGGTAGATATACTGGGGAGCAGCAAGTTGCAGGGAACCTGACTCATCTGTCCCTTTAAGCACCAAATTCTGCTGCTTTCCTGCACTAACAGTGAACCTGTGTGAAAATGTAAAGATTTTAAGTCTCATAGTAAGCCAGAAGTAATATGGGAATTTTGTGTATCACTTTGTAATTTGTATTTTTTCAAATGATATTCATAGATTTACCAACTGTCTTTTTAGAACTGTGGGACATTAAAGTACAGAAACTTCACACTGAAAAAAGACAATGTTAAAATTATTGATAGATCAAGGGCTCTAAATTTTAAACATATGAACTTATCACTCAACTCGAGTTGGAATCAATGGCAAATTATTTTTCAAAATAAAGCTGTTTGCTTTCTGAAAAGCAAAATGTACTGTTATAAAAAGGGAAAATTATAAAGTAACAAACCCCCAAGTAAAAATTCTGAGGGGTAGTCCCTGGCTGTTCCCTAGTCTTTCTTGCAGTCAGTGCAACCGCAAGACCAAATTCTGGTTAACGCAATGTGAGTGAAAGTGATATGTGCCACTTCCAAGTTTGCACTTTAAATTATTAAGCATGTGTTGCCTTGGCACCTTGCCAAGAGCCTGCTGCTGCGAGAAGGTGAGAAGGGGAAACATTGCCTGCGCCAGGGAGATGGAAGCCACTTATTAAACATGCAAAACCACCCTCATCAAGACTGCCTCCCTCTAAACTGTTACCCAAGAGAGAAATGACCTTCTATTGCATTCCTGTCACTGTTTTTTTGTTTGTTTGTTTTCTGTTCTTTTTTCCTGGTATATTTGTTACAGACTCCTAGCCTAAACTCCAACTAATTCAGCTGCCAACCAACCGGAGAAGGCGTTTAATCAGAGGACTCTTTGAGCTGACTCTGAGGGAGATGATGGGTGTGAACTGTCCAGGAGTGGGTAGGTACGTGCAATGTAAAGCGATCAGGATAAACCATGGCAGGTGGGGATAACTGAGTGGATTAAAGCAAAAAGCGTTCACTAAGAAAGTGACAAATAGCAACTGAGATGTCCTTTAGTTGGTGAATGGATATATTAACCAGGGTACATCTAGACAATGGAATGTCATTCGGCATTAAAGGGAAATGAGCTATCAAGTCCTGAAAAGACATGGAAGAATCTTAAATGAATATTACTAAGTGAAAGAAGCCAATCTGAAAAGGCAACATACTGTATGAATCCAACTATATAATATTCTGGAAAAGGCAAAATTATGGAGACAGCAAAAAGATCAATGGTTGCCAGGGTTAGCGGAGGAGAACGGATAGGAAAAGAACAGAGGAAATTTAAGGCAGTGAAAACAGTTTGTATACCATAAGGATGGATACACATCATTATACATTTGTCTAAACTCATAGAAAGTACACCAAGAGTGAACCTTAAGGTAAACTATGGACTTTGGGTGATTATGTGTCAATGTAGGTTCACTGACTATAACAAATGTACCATTCTAGTAGGGGATGTTGATAATGGGGGAAGCTATCCATGTGTGGGGACAGGAGGTACATGGAAAACCTCTGTACCTCTCAGTTTAGCTGTCAGCCTAAATCTGCTCTAAAAAAAGTCTTTAAAAGCTCCAATGTTCATTTAAATTTGGTGATTTTATATGTAAATTACACCTCAATAAAGCTGTTTATAAAAACAAACAAAAGACGTAAAACAAAGAAAATGGTGAATAACAGGGCTCAAATATTGAAGAATCACAGGCATTAACATTGCAGATAACCCAAGAGGTCATGTGCTCTCTTTCCCTTCTCTATAACTGAATATCTCTTACAATATGTGGAATAAGTAGCCATGCACTAGCTTCTTGTGCAGGAGAATCACTGTCTCACAAAGGCGCACATCCCTTTTTATACAGATCAAACGTTAGAAAATTCTTCCTTAGATGAATCTGAACTCCAGCTAATCTACTAGTCTCCAGTCAGTGGTTCAAGTTTTATTATTGCAAGTGACAAAAAAGAAAAAAAAGTCTAATCCTCCTAATATGTAACATTCCTTTAAATCTTAGTTTCTTATGTCTTCCTTTAGCCTATTTTCAAATAAACTCCCTCAGGGTTTAAATTTGTCTCTTACCTCCCATGACATTCAGGTCCATTGCCATCTGGATTACTCTGTAATGGATCTTTAGTTTGTTGATGTTCTTTAAATGTACCCAGAAGTGAATGTGCGACTCTACGTATCCTCTGATGAGGACAGAGAAGAAAAATAATATTCACTGCCTTTGTTTCGGGCACTGTACATCTTGTAATGAGCAGAGGATCAAATTATGTGTTTTTCTTTTTTCTTTTTTCCTGGTAGCCCTGCTTTATTATCTGCAAGCAATTACTCCTCCATCTCATCTGAGATGGCATGAGTGTGGGAGAATCTAGAAGCAGGGAAACAGAAAAAAAAAAAAGATTTTTGTAACAATCTAATGCATTAGATGAAAAGGAAGAAAGAGTTACAAGAAATTATTTAGAAAAAATAGTAGGCAAAGTAATGAATTAGATGTGAAAAGTTAAAAAAAAAAAAAAAAAAAACGGGAAAAAAAAGCAACCACACGGAAATAACTGCGTGTTTAAACAAGAGACTTAGGAAGGAGGAGGTCGGGAAGGAGGTATTAGAAAGAGGTGAAGAAGATTCTTTCAGTTCTGTTGAAATGTTCACAGCTAGTTTCTGTTTTTCTTGATGGAGAAAGGAGAAAAGTAAGCTACTTTGGAAACAGATCATGTTCAGATGTAAAATGGGACAGGGAGAGGAACGCTTGTTCTTCTGTACTGTTTAGAACCATGATGGGAGAAGAACAGATGGTTTGGTGGTTAAGATAAGCACTTAAAGTGAGGCTGTTCTTATCCTAAACTTATTCCAAACACCCAAGTTTCTTGAATCTGCAATATGACATTGGAAATATCACAATCAGGAAGCTTTCAAATGAGATTTCTGGCACTTCCTGAGGCAGTTGTATTCTCCAAAGACTGTTTTAATTAAGACTCAGGAGATTAATTCTCACTGTTGATGGCTGTGGTGGTATGAGCCCACACCTTCACCAAACAGATAAATTTATGCAGGTAATTGAGCCAAAATCCTTTAATATCAACTCCCAAGGATGTATGGCTGTTTTCATCACCAAGCCTGTAAAGCTCAAGGAATCGTTCTTGAAAGAGCAAGGGCTAACCTTCTATGAAGTAAAGAAACTAAAGAAAGCATTTATGTTACAGAAGACTGACTAACAGCATATCATAAAATACATTTGGCCTCAATTCCAGCTCTTTTAACAATGGATGACTTTGGGCAAGTTATCTAATCTTCTGAGCTCTAGTTTTATGATTTGTTCATAAATGCATGCATTCTTGCACTCATTGCTTCCAAATTAATTAAGTGCCTACTATGTTCGGCACAGATATTAAGACACAGTCTCTGCTCCAAGGAGTTTCTATCTAGTGGGAAGAAGCACATTGGATTACAGTTTTCTCTTCACTTGTTTTCAAGTGATGTCATGTGCAAAGTACTATATGAAACATTTTACATAGTATTTGCTTATTTATTTTGCACAAAAGTTTTATGAAGATATTAGTATCTCCAATTACAAATGAGAAAACTGAGGATTAAAAAGTTTAAGTAATTCACCCAGTTAATGATTTAAAGCAGGTATTTCTAATCCTGGTACTTTTGTTCCCAACATCTGTACCACGTTACTTACATGTGCCTAAGTGCTGGGCTGGGGGATGAGAGAGGCCCATGGGACCCCTGAGGGGCTCCCATCACAGGCCACAACCCACTAAATATTTAGTTCACAGGGTTTGGGAGAGGCTTTTATTTCCACAGTGGTTCAGGTGAAAGGATAGCGCAATTTTAAGATGGACACAAAGCATATCTAGTCAAATTCCTTCAGCATGTGGAGATGCTACTGAACAATCTGACAATGCAAGAAAGAATAGGGGATGTGGAACTTGTGGTCCTGGTGCTCAGGAGTGGGAAGAAGTGTGGGGAGCTGGGGAGGGGAGGTGGGAAAGGAGTGGGAATCCGTCCTTTCATATAGTCACCTTCCCAGAGCAGTAGGGCCCATGAGATGGTGGAAAAGGCAGACTTATAGACTGGATTTAAGAGAAAAAAGACGCAGGCTAATGACGCAATCCATCCCAGGAGGAAATAACATGGATCCAATGTCAACATATTACCTGTGGCTCGCAATGGATCATAACAGGCTTTATCTGATGAACTTTGTTTTAGAAGGCATAAAAACAGTGGGTGTCTCCTAGTTATTTGCCACCAGAATATACTCACAATTTTACTGTTTAACTTAAAATCCTCCTTGCCACCACTGCACCTCCCTTTCCCACCACATTCTCCACCTGCCAACAGTTTTGACATAGATTTGCCCAATCTGCTTCCCAGTTTTACAGCACTGAGGTCTTCTCTGTACCCAGCAGTACTGCGTGGAGTTCACTGATAACCTCCCATGATCAGGCACTTCTCTTTTAAATGGGCTGCCTGTCTCCCCCTTCTGCTTTCATTTTTAGTACCATGTACTCCAGTCTTCAGCTTTTGAACTTGATTCTGAGTGGGCTCACATTTCTTATTGGTAACAGTTTATGCTTGTGCCCTTGAGCCCTAGTAGCAAAAGAACTGCATACATTTTAATAAAGTTTCTTGCCATGTTGCCTTGTCATCTGCATATTTGTATGTGTGCATACGTGTATTCAATATATATATATACACAATATGTATCATGCATAAGACGCACACGCGCGCACGTGCACACAAGGTAGTTCTAAAAGGAACAAAGAACCAGAGGAGGAGGGGCAATGACAAGAGATGAAAGGAGCTGAGGTTGGAACAGAAGCTAAATGGCGAAGGTGTATGCTAGAGAATAATTTATCCGTCATTGAAAAAGAGAGTACTGTGACCTAGGGACATTCTGTGCTGCCAAGCTTTAGGGCAGGTGGACAGTTCGAGACACCTATTTCCTATTCCTGTCGGGTGTCAGGATTTGCTGTGTCCAGCCATTACGGATTCTCAGGCATCATAACTTTAGGAGTTCGGGATTTCTATTTATCAAACTAGAACCGAAGAATGAGATAAGGGATTTGGGAGCCAACTAGTTACTGCCAGAAACAAGCACCATGGATAAGAGGCAATTCTGACATGGGCAGGATAAGTGGCCACTCTGCAGTCAAAGAGTATTACATGGGATTCAGGAAGCGTGGTTCCAGTCTTGACCCTGAGACTAAGAAACATGGAAACAACAAAAATAATGCAAACATTTTTTTCAGATACTGAAATCACCTGTTTACATATAAATACTGCTTCATTTCATCTTAAAACTGTCCTATATAAAAATGCAATTATCCTACTTTATAAACAAGAAAATGGAGACTCAGCAAGTTAAATTAACTGGCCCAAGTTAACAAACCTCATAAACTAACGGAGGCAGGCTTTGTACTAAGAACCTCAGGATTTCAGATTATAGCCCTCTTCACTCTCCCACCTCACCTCCTAACTAACTAGGGAGATCACACAGCCATTCCAGCTGTCTTGAGCCTCCATGGGGTTGCCTGTAAAATTAGACAGCTTGTCTAGATCAGCGGTTTCCAAATATGTGTATGTATATGTACATACATGTGTGTCTATGTGTGTGAGACAGGGAGAGCATCCATGATCACAAAATCTTACACAGGCTTTGCTGATTGTAACAGACACTGGTTGTAACAGACACAGAGGCAGAGTTGTGCTGATTAAAGACTCCGGTGTCTCACCCCCTCCATCCCCACTGTGACCCTGAAGAGAGGCCAGAAAACATACAGCTTTGTAGAGAATAGTTTGAATACCTCTGTGTAACATTCTGTGAACAGGAGTGTGTGTGTGTGTGTGTGTGTAGGTGGGAAGCAGTAAACACACTGACATGGCCTTTTTCTATTGCTCAATTTCAAAAGACTTTCTGATCACAGTTTCATAGTGTGGGAGTTCATTCAAAAGATAATTATTAAGCATCTATTAAGATCAGAGTCTGAGGAGCCAGTCTCACCTCCATCACTTGGAGTTGGCAGCTGCTTTTCTTTCTGGAAGAAAGACCCATAAAGATGAGGTTGTACAAATCCACTGATTTGGGTTCCAGTTCCAGCTCCAACACTGAGCTACATGATTTT
This sequence comes from Hippopotamus amphibius kiboko, assembly GCF_030028045.1. Taxonomy (NCBI): domain Eukaryota; kingdom Metazoa; phylum Chordata; class Mammalia; order Artiodactyla; family Hippopotamidae; genus Hippopotamus; species Hippopotamus amphibius. Next base: position 55,593,894 of record NC_080195.1, on the reverse strand, counting down.
TGGAACCTCTCCTCTCTCTGGACGTGGTTCCTCATTTATAAAATGAAGGTGATCTCTAAGACCCCTTCCAGCTTTGACATTCTATGATGTTATGCCTATTTTATGACTTCAGAAAAACAATTGGATACTTTTTCATTTCCATAGTGCTACATCCTATGGGCTAACAGTTGCCTGCCATGGGTGAAATTACTTTTTAATAACTACTTATTTGGTGCTCATTTTAAATTTTTAAAGTATCCCCTTCAGGGCATAAACACATTTCTATATCTAGCTATTTAAATGTGAGGTAGGAAAAGGCTTAAACTCATAATTTTGCATTCAAATTCTGTGGGTTGGACTTTTAATCTGGGTGTGAAGTCTGTGTGGTAAGAGCCACGTTTGAGAGTTGTGTGCCGTGAGCGGTATACACTGGGGCCTGGGGAAAGGAAGAGGAAGAAAGGGAACGTGCCCCATTTACAGAAGCCAGGGATGGGTTCTGGGAAGGAATTTCACATCTTCCTTACCTCAGCTGCTCTTTTTTCTCACCCATTTTTCTGAATAGACTTCTGTGATTTTTCCACAAAAATTCTCTTTTCAAAGTACATAAATTGCACAAAGGGTAACATATTCTTCTTTAATATAATAGACACAATGCAATGCATGCAATCTACAGGAACTATTAACCTAGATTCATTCAAAAATGTTTAACAGGGTAACAAATGCTGGAGAGGCTGAGAGTAAAAGGTACTCATACAATTTGCTGACACTGTGAAATATACAACCCTTTGGGTAAGCAATTGAAATTCCAAAATCAGAATGACATTCCTGGTAATACTAGCCAAGAAAGTACAAAAATAGTATTCATCTCTTCACCAAGTATTTATTAAGCACTTGCATTATACCAAAAAGTATCTAAATTGGTCAAAAAATAATCACAATTTATCTATAGTAATCAAAAATTAGAACCAATATAAACGTCCACGTGTAGGAGATTGATCTAGTGTGGCATATCAATTCATTTAAATATTATAAAGCCACTTAGTGTTAAATACGTAAGCCACTTAACATTAAAACATATATAGAACATGAAAACTACTGAAAATGTTTCAGCTATCATGTTAAATAAAAAAGCAAATCATAAAACGGTTTGTACACAAGTATCTCAAACCACATAAAATATGTACTCATATGGTCAGTGATCTGAAAGAAATAGGAAAAAGTGAAACAAGTTTTTATTAAAGTGATGTTATTGTGTGATCCTTTTGAAGATGGTATTAAATCATGATATTATAGTACATTTATCCAGCAATAAAAAGGGGCTGTGTCATTCCCTAATGATACATCATGTGAATGTGACAGTATTTAGCTACAGGAGAGACTTCTTAAGGTTCATGGTGATTCCAGTTCCACAATGTGGCTCCCTGAGGTCTCCCCATTTGTGAGCACCAACTACATAGAAGATTATATAACCCTTTGGGAACTGCTTATCCTTTCACAGCTCTAAGTCTTCCTCTAGGGGAATAATGGAAAGTGGCTCCTTTGCAGATTTCATAAATTTTCATTTTCAAACTTTCCCCCTCAGTCTTTTCTAATGAACTTCCTTTTCAAAAAAAATCCTTCCTGAAGTTGCACGCTGTAGCACTACCTGTGGGTATGATTCCCCATGTGCGAATGTCAAATTTAATTAGACTGTGCTCTCTGGTACTTAATGACTCAACTAGACTCACAAGTCCAAGATCATAACCTCCCTACTAGGCTGCCGAGTTAGCTATTTCGAGGAACAACTATTCATGTTATCAAACTATAATTATTTTAAACCATGCCCAGAAAATAATACAACTAGTAATGCTCACTTAATTAGATCCTTCACCTGAGGATACACAAGCATTTTACAAAATTTCTTCACTCAGTCATATGCATAATACATGCAAGAAACAGGTGAGTAATATTAAAACATACTTCTAAGAGCTTCTTACAGAAACAGAAAAGACTCATCCTCGATTACTTCCTTGTAAGAATATTTCGACTCACTGGCAGACCCTGATGAAATCAAATGAAACGATATGGAATCCAGAACTAGATAACCTCATAAACATTTTTTTAAGGCAAACAGATAAAGAGGATATATTTTTCTGGGTTCAAAAATGTTCTTTTATTCTGAGTATCTTTGGAGCCTGTTCACTTTCTAGCTCTTCACTGATCACTCTGATCTATAAAGTGCCAATAAACATGTAACCAGTGAGACAACACATAACAAAAATATCAGGACCTGAGAAAAAGCTTTATCAACTCTACAGGAGTCAAAAGGCACACAGGAAAAGGCAGCCTTATATCCTGCGTGAGGGACACACTCCTTCGGCCCATTTGGCTTGAAGCAACACTTGGGAGACCACGTTGCTCTATAGAGTGCTTCCAGCCCTAGAATGATCTTCCAAGTGAATCCTTATCTATTTTGTTCCCCATTGTTACCCAGCACCTAGGACAGTATATCTTGCCTATAGTAAGTGCTTAGTACGAATCCATACTTGTTAAATAAATGAATCTACACTACTTTGGATTTATTGATCAGAAACAAATTTTCTCAGCTTGTAACTGAAATACTTTGCCCAATGAATGGACTTGAATAGTAATTTGAACACACTAGCTGTAAACAGTACTTTACGGAACATTCTGGGGAAATTTGAATATGGACCATATAGTGGACACAATAGTGGCCCCCAAAGGATATGTCCAAGCCCTAATTCCCAGCACCAGTGAATGTGACTTTTTATGGAAGTAGGTTCTTTGCAGATGTAATTAAGAATCTCAAGATGAGATCATCCTCAATTTAGGGTGGCCCCTAAATACAATGACTCATGTCCTTAGAAGAGAAGACACAGGCCAAAAAAAAAAAAAAAAAGAAAAGAAACCACATGCAGACACAGTTGAAAAGGTCCTTTGCAGACACAGGCAGAGACTGCAGCTATGCTGCCACAAGCCAAGGGATGCCTGCAGCCACCAGAAGCTGGAAGAAGCAAAGAGGAATTTTCCCCTACAGCCTTCAGAGGAAGTATATCCCTGCCACAGCTTGATTTTGGCCTTCTGGTCTCCAGAAGTGTGAGAGAACAAATTTGTCCCCTAGTTTGTGGTAATTTGTTGTGGCAGTCCTAGGAAACTAATAAAGACATTATAGTAGGTGGTATTAAAGAATAAAGGAATTATTGTTATTTGTGTTAGGTGTAATAATGGTATCGAGGCTAAGTAGGAAAATACATATTTTTTTAAATTAAAAATGTCATTATTTAGGGGTGAAATATCATATCTTTAATTGACTTTAAATACATCATCCAAATATAGATGATCTGATAAAAGGGTAAGAGTTGTTGAATCTAGTAATTAAATATGTGAATATTTACTATATTATTCTATTATTTCCTGTGTACTTGAAAAAATTAAATAAAATGCTGAAAATAAACATTGCCCTAAGCTGTCTTGTATTATGATATTTAGTTCTTTAAAATAACAATCAGTTCTCCAAACAGACACTCAATTTTTACAAATTATTCTCGTGTCAAAAAAGAAAGCTCTAACCTCCATTTTTTTCTTCTACACTGTGTGACTGGCTTATTTAATCTTTCCACACTATGCTCTATGCATCTAGCTGTCCAGTTTTCAAAATCAAATTGAACATTCTTCAAGGTACGTCTTCAAATCTTCCTTTTTCTCAGGTTACAACTATTGATTTAGCCAGTGAACAATCAACAGGTTTCTCCCAAATTCTATCCCTAATTCTTCCCCCAAACTTCCTAAGCGTCTATACAGAACAGCAAGCACAAATCTCCACACCCCTCCCCCCAGTCTCCTGTCCAGGCTGATAATCATGCTTAATGGTCAAGTCTCCTCCTCAGATGACAGCCTGTCTCCTTAGCTTCTGAAAATAGCTGATTGTCTCCCCCAGAGAGATGAGATCAAAATCTGACAAACTGCTATTCATTTTACTTCTGCGAGAAGGTGATCCCAGCAAATGAAATTTCCTTTCTAGTATTCCTTGCATCTCTTTCATCTGTTGCTGATCTTTGCTAGGGGGACAGAGCAGTCCCTCTGCTCTATTTTAACACCAGAAGCTGTTCTTCTAATTGTCTCTTAGTGACAGCATCCTCTGGCCTACAGAATGTCTTTTGATCACTGGACTATCACTCAAGGCTCCAGCTGCACTACGGGCGTGCCCTTGTCTAGAGTCAGTGACATGTAGTATTGTCTATACTTTATCCTTTTATGGCCACATCCTTGCAGAATTATGTATTAGATGGTTTAATCCCTCGAAGGATACTGTTTTCTTCATCTGGGTAGTGTGGACATGTCACAGTTGGGCTTCCTACAGAGCATGGCTGGTATTATTACAATGGGAAGACTATCTCTTCCAATCTCTCTTGCAGTGGATTCTGAGGAACCAGGCTCCACGAATTTCCATTCCCACAGCGCACCGCACACACCACCACTTAACTGTCTTTTGCAGCCCTTCCTTCCTCCTCCCTCCACTCTGTAACAAATTCAAGTCATGGATATTTTCCCCAGAAATACGCAACCAGTGTTTTATCCTAATTACTGGTATCCTATCACCAAGGTATTAAAAAGTTTCTCCTTGAGAATGAACCATGGGTTTGCCACTCTGCTCCAAGTACTTCTAAAACCAACTCCCTTCATAGTGAGGCATCTGAATCATCACAAAGTCACTGTTTAGGATGCGTGAAATGACTTTACATTATCAATACTTTCCAGTATAACCTGTGCATATGCTTGTGAATGACACCTCTGCAGCTTCTCTTGCCCTGCTCTTCACATAGGTAGAAACTTTTCATCTTTCTGGTCTCAATTTAACCACTCCTTGGAGTGGTCTTAGCCCATCACCCAATCTAAAGACCCATCCTCCAGGCATATTTTCATTGTAGCGCTAATCAGAATATGCATTTATATAGCATTTTGGGGTTAATATTTACTTCCCTCACTTGGCTCCAAGCTCCATGTCTGTTATTTTCATCACCATACCTCGCACAGTACCAGATACATGTCAGATGGTTAAACGAGTGCATGAAACATACAATCCATGTCCATCTTTACCCTGTTTAAATGATGCCTGACATACATTTTTAGACTCAAGCTTTTCTCTTAGAATAGGATTTTCCCTCCGCTTCTCCTTCTCTATTTTTCTTTTTCCTCTCCTATCTCTCCTCTTATTTCTCTTATCATCATCTCACCTGTCCTCCTTCCTCTTTTCCTCTCTCTTCTCTGTCACCTATGAATTTTATGGGTGACAGCTCACATATGGAAGATATAGCCTCACTTACTATCTATTAGGTAACGGACAACAGAAATGAGAGCTGATTTATAGTTAAAGGGTCATAACTTTCAATCACATAATTTTGCCTAGCATCCCAACAGCTGTGATTTTAAAAGTCTTATCAAAATTCAGTCATGCTGGTGTTGCTTCAAAACAGACTGAAGATAAAGCACTCTACATTCTACTAATGCATATTAATCATATACAAAGATGTATCTATCTAAACACATTGATATATGTTTGTACATAAGAAGCACAAGCTGGGTTTTGGGGGAAAAACTACTGTAAGCCAAGCCTAAAATGCAAAACTTCAGATGTGCAAGATAAGTAACGCCTGCCTTCAAAAGGGAGAAAACATCACTCCTGTTGGTTTCCATAAATTTCATTTGTTTGTTTTTTCAATCCTTCTTATTTTAGGCACACCATAGTTTTTCCCACACTCATCAAAAGTCTTCTTGAAGAGGTTGCAAAGTATCAGAGAAGACATTCCTTCCTAAAGCCTCCTGTGATAGTAAGCGATGATGTCAATGTTGCCAAGGTTAAGCAATACATTAATCATTCTTGAAGGATACACAAATGTGAAAGAGACACACCCAAATGTATAAGTTCACCGTAAGCATCAGGAGAATAGTTACAACTCACGTTCTAGAATTAGATAGACCTAGGTTTGAGTTCAGGTTTCACCCCGATTAATCAAGTCACTTCAGACAAAGCCTTGGACTCTTTGAGACTCACTTTTCTTTATGTAAAATAAGGGTATAATAATATCTACTTGATATGGTGATTAAATGGGCTTGAAATTGATTAGTGTAATACAGTAGTAAGTATATGGAGTAAGTATTCAATTAAATGATAGCTATTACTATTACTGTGATTATCTTCAGTATTGCCATGTTGTTGTAGCAGTGATGGTGATCACTTTTTGTCAAATGTGAAAAGAATGTGGCAAAAGAAGGGAAGCCAATTCTAAGTGCTGTCATATGGAAAATACACCAAGTAAAGCAAATGGGGGTACCACAAGAAAACTAGCCTGAACTCTCCAAAGGAGATTAACATTACTTTCCTCTTGACTCATGAAGAAGGCTGAGGGCAATAGGGCAAGCAGATAGCCTATTCAATATCTCTTCTAGTATTTCCTACAGGCTCTTTCAAATGATAACTTGAGGAACCATTTGGGTAACATCAGCTCTGTCACATCTGGATTAAAAAAGTTGTAAAAACGTGTGACAAATTCAAATCCAAATAAATGTCACATTTCATAAAAATGTAAATAAATTCAGCAATTAATTTTCTCTAAACTTGTTTTCATTATTTGTTTGTAAGCTAGCTTTCTCATGGAAATTTCACAAACAAAAGAAACCAACATTTCTTTTGAAGGTGTTTTCTTGGGGGGATTATAGCTTTATTCTACCAAATTAAGATATTCAAAGAAAAATGAACAGAAACATTTGCCTTTCTCTCATATCCTCAAATAACAACACAAAGTTCAATTACCTATTTAAAGGAAAAAAAAAAGGAAATCTAGAAGTTATAAAATATTCTCAGAGTAGTTATGAATCAAATCTAAATTCATATCAATATTAATACCACAGAGTAAAAATTAGCTGGAAATTCCTACTTATTTTAAAATTTTATAGGCTAGACACAAATTTGCTATATGGATATCACTGAGTTGCACTCCTGAATACCAATAACTACAGGCAATTGCCAATATACAAAGCATGCATTCCAAAATTTCATTTATAATTCAGTCGTTTGGAACTGGCAACAAGCTTTTCCCATACAAATACTTATAATTTGTGGTTAAGTTCGTAAATAAGGCCACACATGCTACTTTTACATGGAATCATTATAAAACACTTATATCTACAGAAAGAAACTAATTAATATATACTTTCAATAATAAAACAAACTAAAATAATGAAATAATAAAATTTTAAACTGGAATAAAGTTTATTACTTTATATTTATTCAAAATTTCATGCATGGGAGAAAAGAATGGCAAAACTCAAAAGGGAAGAGAGGCGTGGTGTCTTTGGTAGAATTTCCAAAGAAGGCTTAAGGGTATCTTCAAGGCCTTCAGAGGTTATTAGGCCAAATTCTCTTTTTCCCTAAGTAATTTCACCTTACAGGTGGTACAGGTAGATTTTCAGAACCATATTTAAATATTATCAACTAAAAAAATGTAATGGAGAGAGAAAAAGAGAAGGTAAGTGAATTACCAAGGAGCTTTGAGTGAGGTCGGGGGAGGCAGATTTTAAATAAGCATGCAGAAATGTCTGGAAACAAAGGAGATTGCCTGGGAAGAAATCTGAGCTGTATGCAGAGAATGACAGGGGTACAGGATTGTGTATAAGCCTTCGGTAGCAGATTAAGAAAGTGCTGGGGCAGAAATCGGGGCCAACTTGTTCTATGAGCGGTCTACAAAATGGCAAGGGGTGCTTCTTCATGACATTTGGTTGCCAGAGAATGTACACAAGTTGTAAGAAGGTAAACACTTAGTAGGCTCTGCCGCGATGCACTTATTGAGCCTTTCATGCTTGTGGGAAGGACACTTTTTGCATGGCTTTACCAGGTTGATATGCAAACCTTATGATCTTAGAAACACTCAGCATTGGCTAGTCCACTCAACAACAGCCATGTATTGGGTATTGGATTTTAGCTTGTTAGCACATCATGATACTGCTTCTTAATGAGTGGAACAAAAACTAAATGGGTGGTAGAAGGGTCACTATATTCATATATACTGGAGTGCAGCTATTTTCATATATTTCAAAATATGTGTGATTTCAGGCTTCCCATCTGAAAGTAGATCCAGCAAGAAGTCTAGAGAGACTCTATGAATAACCTTTTCCCTATAATGCAATAGTGTGGCCCTAGTCTGTGGGCTATGTCATTTTCAATTAAACAGTGGCTCAATCAGTGTGAAGACAGCCCTTGTATTGTTACCATAGAAAGGTTTCTCCTTGGTGACTAAGCCTTTTCCAGCTGTTGAAATGCTCACCAATTGCTGCCTCAGCTTCTGGGAGCCACTCGGCTTGTGAGCACCAATGCGTTTACTGTACTAGTAATTAATGCCGTTAGCTTTGTAATTAAAAAAAAAAAAAAACTCTGTGCCTTTATACTCGGGGTGATAATCCTGCAAGTAAAAATTAATTAAAATGAGATGAATTGCCTTCAGTTAAACGAAACGGAAAGAGAAAGGGAGGGGGAGGGGGAGGAGGAACCGAAGAGTTTGCAGCCTTTTTAATGAAGCAAACTGAGGAGGTTGGGCTTCGAATTTCCCGGATTCTTTTCCCTTTGTTACAGTCTGGGTTAATGGAGCCCAAAACTATCAGTTGGTGAGGGAATACAAAGAGGTTGCATTTTCCCTCCATTGGGCTCTGGGTCACTATGAAGACCACAAACAGGAACGCCTATGTTTGTCAAGCCCCCTTTAGTTTTCCCTTATCGGTCTGTTTGAAGTAATGGGCTGTGAAATTGGCTTTTAGATTATTATTAATTAGATCTGATGCCTGATTTTTTTCTAACACTCGATGCAGTGAAAAGGTCTCATTCTTTTTATAGGACCAAGTCCTGACAAATTCAATCATTGATTATGACAGACCTTGAGTGGGAAAAATCTGACTTCCCATCCTGAAAGCAAAGGCCTGGTGATCACCTCCCACTCTCCTGAAGTTTCTGCGTTCAGCCTCCCAATTTTGTCTGAGGGGCACAGCTCTTTTAAATTAAGGTAACATACCAGCTTTCTAAACCTCATAAAGGAAGAACAATCAACTAATCAATAAACATGTGCTTAATGAAATCCTAGTGTGTACTTTAGGATGCTGTCAGTGCTTCAGGGGATACAGAAACAGTGAAAAAAACAACTAGTCTTCGAAGAATTGATACACTTACTAAAAAACGCAGCTAAGTTGCATACACTACTGGCAAGTGGGCAACATAAGTCTGAAGGCTTCACTCTGACACTGCGTGAAACAGGTTTGTATAAAAGAAGGGACCCAGTGGTCTGAAAATCAGTAATGACTTCGTGGGGAGAATGAACCAAGGAAAAAGAGCAGAAAAAAGAACACAGTTAAGGAGCAAAGAATTCCCATCACAGCTCAGAACATACAATTTCTATATATATCAAGTCATTGGTCACGAAGGGAAAAAAATACTGTCAGCAGGTAAATAATTGTGGAATTTTTCTAGTGCTCTCAGAGGCTTCTTTTATACTCTAACAATTACTGGCAGACTCCTTTGGTTGTTTGGCATTCTATAGACTGTCACACATTGGACAGTCTATCCTTTTAAGCCTTGACTCTCTGATATGCCTTCATTACATTTTCAGCCAGAAACATACTCCCACAGTTTACAGATGGGAGTCATTACATGTTCATCTTTCAAAGTTAGGACCCAAGTCTTGGTGCATGAACTGAGCACATTTAGAAAAATAATACATTGAACCAACAGCTCTCCGTGTGAGTTTTGAAATTCATACAAGAGATGCTGGGGAGCCTTCAGATAATCTCTTAGAAGCACTAAATATAGTTCTTCAAATTCCACAGTCATCCCACGTTTGGAGCCACTTCACTAGCATCGCCAGGTAACAGCTTTCCAAGAAAACGGTAGTGTGACCATATGACTTATTTTTTCAACGTCTGTTCTCAGATGTTACAGATTGTAAAATTAGATTCCTCAGATTTAAGAACGAAGTTGATATTCTTTTCGTGAAGCCATCTGTATTTGTGCAAAGGGAATTTCTAAAAGTCCCTTCAACCAAAGACGTTTAGAGAAAAATGTTCGCTTGGTCCATTCAACATCTAGATGGAAAGCCTGCTGACAGTCTGTTGAGCCCTAGAGAAGCTGCCCAGATGCTTTATAAAGGCCTTGGCTTGGCTGCAGAACATCTGCAATTTCCAAGTAGGGGAAATCAATCCAAGCTCCAGCTAGTTCAGCCTGAGAGCGGGACAGGTTAAGAAGCTTTTTTTTTTTTTTTTTAATTTTTTAGCAGCAGGGTAGATTTGCTGCCTGAGGCAAGGAAGGTCCTGAGTCTCAAATGAGCACAGGTCTTAAACACCAAGGAAGTAGAGCTATTAGGTTAAATGAACCTAGCTGGGCTTTGATGGATGTCAGATGGGCTTCTGAGCAGCTGCTCAACTACTGAAACTAGGGAGAGGCCTATACCAATGAGAAGCATCCTTTTGCTACATTAGTCAGAAATTAGCAAGCAAGGGAAATGTATTTAACCACCCCCCCCCCCCAATTCCTGCCTGCCTTTATGATGTGTGAAACTGTACTATCAAGTTGTATGGCACTGACAAAACTAAAATACACAGTTGATTCTTTTTCTAGCTGCTTTTAATCATTCCTTACAACCTTATAGAAAAGGAAACTACAGTTTAGAACATCTGAGGGCTCGCAAGAAAAAATATGCAGCCCCATTTTAATTAAGAAATGATGGACTAGATTACACTTATGACACAAGAGAAGGCAGACCTTGAAGTAATGAAGCAGTGTGGGGAAAATGGGCCTTAACAGAAATGATAGTAAATTACCAGTTTAAGGCGAATTACTGATTTCCTGTCACCTCTATGAATTCCACATTGAAGTTCAGTAGGTAATGGTCACATGGTTTACTTGATTCTCCCCTCCTAGTTCCAGAAGGCATAGCAACATGTTCTCTGAGCAGCAGAAAATTCTCCAGCTGACTGGTTCATAGACTCTGCACTTGAAGTGCTGGACTTACAATCTGGTTCCAGCAAAGAACTGCTGACTGGCAGCTGGCACCTGCACAACTACTGGCTCGCATACTTTAAGGCTTGGCTCTTAGAAACAAATACAGTGAGCTCTGGGATCTTGGAATCAGCTGCACAGGACATAGCCTAGCTCTATACATACTCTTCCTGTGATAGTACAGTCTTCTGTTGTGGATATTGAATACGGGCTTTGCTTAGGTTTTCACAGGTCTAATCACACATCCCATGGATTGGAGAATACAAGCTCATTCATTTTTCATTTTAACTTCTCTTGGGATATGAATGTTAGGAGAAAGAAGAAACAATGAAAGGGCATACACAGAGAATAATTCATGAAATGACCAAATGCTGCCTGATAAATAAAAAGGTGGAATTTGGTAAAAGACAGACAGTGAAAAACACTATAGTCAGCTTCAGGACTTCATTCATCTCTCTCTCTGTCTCCCTCTCTCTGTCTCCCTCTCTACCTACCTACCTATCATTCTCTCTCTCTCCCTCTTGCTCACTCTCTCTTCATCTAAATAAGGAATCTTATTCCACCAAAGACAAATGATATCTTATTTAAAACTTAACCATAAAATTAGCATCAGAGCTGACTGCATTAGTCCTGACAGAGTAGGTATTAGAAAAGAAATAAATTTTCTTCTAAATGTGTTAACGGAAAGATAACAAAGACAAGGCCTCTTCTGAAATATGAAATTTATCTTTTCTTCCACATTCCAATTTTTAATTCTCTGCTCTTGTACTGAGGACATGAGTACTTGGACTTCTTGATACTGAAAATGAAAACAGCTATTTTTACAGACCTTTTCTCTATCATTTTCAATTCTGCAGTGAAATGCACATCACAATATGATGTTCTATGGAAGATGTGAGTTCTTTAGGAAATGTTTGAGATATTGTCGATAATAACATGCTTTTTAGAAACTCACAGCCTATATAAATATACTAAAGGCTCTGAGAAGTTCTGTAAAAAGAAAGACTTTAAGTCAGAATCCATCAAACCTTTTGACTATAAACATATTTTTTTAATGTTACACAACTATATTTCTGCACAACAAATATTCTAAAAGACATGATTGGGACGTGACATTACAGTGCAAATACCGATACTCAAGTAGGCCAACATTCAAATTTTTGTTTTCCTGATAAAGTTTGTTCTTAACGTTGAAAATTATAATCCATATGCATAAAGGCACAGAGAGGGGAAAATGGAAGGAGAAAGGGAGGGAGGCAGAGAAAGACAGGGAAGGAGCAAGGAAGAAATAGAAAGACAGAGACAGAGAAAACAGAGAGAGGGAAATTAATTTTGCCCTAAATCTTAAATAATTTAATCTCCAAATCTTTGTTTTTTATATGTAATAGTAAAAGTAATGTTATATAAGAGTACAGAAAATGGAAATGACATTTGAATATCTACTATGTGTCACTCAATTTTAAAAGGTACATTATGTATGTTATTTCATGAAGTTAGAATAATTATTGCAAAAATCACCTCTCTGAAGACATCAGAGTAAATCTAAGATATGGCTTTACTATGTATAGAAAATAACATACCTCCACAATTCCTGTGACTATATTCTGTTCTTACATTTGAATTAAATAAAGGACTGAAGGATAAATCTTGTCTGTATTATTTTAATCCAGATACTATACGGGATTTAGACTAAAATGAGTCTAAATCCCCTTACTTTCTAGCTTTTACATCTCACTTCCAAACATTACTCTTTCCCACATGTATCAACCCAAATTTTAGAATTATTTGATGTAGTTCTGTGAAAAATGCCATTGGTATTTTGGGGATTGCATTGAATCAACAGACTGCCTTGGGTAGTTTGGTCATTTTAACATTATTAATTCTTCCAGTCCATTAGCATGGTATATTTTTTTCACTTGTTTGCATTGTCTTCAATTTCTTTCATCAATGTCTGGGTAGTTTTCCAAGCATGGGTCTTTTATCTCCTTAGTTAGATTTATTCCTAGTTATTTTATTCTTTTTGATGGCATTACAAATGGAATTGTTTTCTTAATTTCTCTCTGATAGTTCATTGTTAGTGTATAGAAACAACAGATTTCTGTATATTACTTTTGTATCTTGCAACTTCACTAAATTCATTGATGAGTTCTAGTAGTTTTTTGGTGGCATCTTTAGAATTTTCTATGTATAGTATCATATAATCTACAGATAGTGACAGCTTTACTTCTTCCTTTTCAGTTTGGACACCTTTCATTTCTTTTTCTTGTCTGATTGCTGTGGCAAGGACTTCCAATACTATGTTGAATAAAAGTTGTGAGAATGAGCATGCTTGTCTTGCTCCTGACCTTAGAGGAAATGCTTTCAGCTTTTCACCGTTGAGTACGATGTTACTTGTGGGCTTGTCATATATGCTTCTTTTTATGATGAGGTATGTTCCCTCTATACCCACTTTCTTGAGAGATTTTTATCACAAATGGATGTTGAATTTTGTCAAAAAGCTTACTCTGTATCTATTGATGATCATAAGATTTTTATTCTTTTTATTCTTCAATTTGTTAATGCAGTATATCACAATGATTGCTTGGAGATATTAAACCATCCCAGCATCCAGGGAATAAATCCCACTTGATCATGGTTTATGATATTTTTGATGTATCATTGAATTCAGTTTGCTAATATTATGTTGAGGATCTCTGCATCTATGTTCATCAAGTATATTGGCCTGTAATGTTCTTTTTTTGTAGTATCTCCGTTTTTGGTATCAGGACTTGCCTTGTAGAACGAGTTTGGAAGCATTCCTTTCTTTAGTACAATGTTTAGGTTCCTTTCTCTTTATTTTTTGTACATATTTAGGCTTTTGGTTTGTGGTAACCAGGAGGTTTATAAATACATATAGATATAGCTATATAGATATATAGATATACAGTATATATATAAAGTAGTTTAAGCTGATAGTTGCTTAAATTTGAATGCATTCTAAAGGCAATGCATTTTACTCCTCACGCCTCATGTTATATGTTTTTGACATCACATTTTACATCTTTTTATACTCTATCTCTTAATTTCCTATTGTAGCATAGTTGATTGCACAACTTTTGTCTTTCAACCCTCATATTAGCTTTTTAAGTGGTTGATCCACTGCCTTTCCTATATACTTGCCTTTACCAGTAAGATTTTTTTTTGCATTCATATATTTTCTTAGTTCTGATCATGGCCCTTTCTTTTCTGCTTAAAAATGACCCTTTAACATTTCTTGTAGGGTCATATTTACTGGTGATGAACTCTTTAGTTTTGCTTTATCTCTCCTTCAAATTCTGAATGATAACCTTACTGAGTAGAATATTCTTGGTTGTAATGTTTTCCCTTTCAGCACTTTAAGGGTATCTTGCCACTCCTTTCTGACCTGCAAAGTTCCTGCTGAAAAATCAGCTGATAGTCTTATGGAGGTTCCCTTGTATGTGACTAGTTATTTTTTCTTACTTCCTTTAAAATTAATGTTTATCTTTCGCTGTTTTAATTATGATGTATCTTGGTGCGGACCTATTTGGGTTCATCTTATTTTGGACTCTCTGTACTTTCTGGACCTGTTTTCTTCCCCAGGTTAGGGAAGATTTTAGCCATTATTTATTCAAATAAGTTTTCTGTCCCTTTCTCTCTTCTCCTTCTGGGACCCCTATAATACAGATGTTAGTATGCCTGATATTGTCCCAGAAGTTTCTTAAGCTATCCTCATTTTTTCCATTGTTTTTCTTCCTGATGTTCTGATTGGGTGAGTTCCGTTATTGTTTTTCATGTCATTTATGCGTTTTTTTGTATCATTAATCTGCTATTGATACCCTATAGTGCTTTTTTTAAAAAATCATTTTAGTTACTGTATTCTTCAATTCTTATTAGTTCTTATATTTTTAACTCTTTATTGAGGTTTTCACTATGTTCTCCATTCTTCTCCTGAGTGTGGTGAGCATCTTTATGACCATTATTTTGAAGTCTTTATCAGGTGAATTACTTATCTCCATATCATTAGGGATTTTTTTTCTTGGATTTTATCTTGCTCTTTCATTTGGAAAATATTCTTATGTCCACTGATTTTGCTCGACTTTCTATGCTTGTTTCTATGACCTGGGCGAAACAGTTTTCCTCCTGGTCTTGACGGTGTGGCCTGGTGTAGGAGCATCCCCTGTGTAGGCTGTGTGTGCTGGCAGCTTTGGCAGGCTGGCTGGATCTGGAGCAGCACAGAACACGGGGTGTCCGAGGGCATGCTGCCTCGGGGCTGCCCTAGCAGAGTTATTGGAACTGGAGTAAGTGTAGGCCACAGAGTCCCAGAGTGTGCAGTGCCAGGGCAGCCATAGTGGGACAGCCAGAGCTGAAGTGAATGTAGGCTAGATGGGTCCCGGAGCATGCTGTGCTTGGATACCTTGGTGGGAAAACTAGAGCTGGGCTGGGTGTGAGTGGGGGGAGGCTGGGGAACACTGCACCAGAGCTACCTTGGTGGGATGGCTGGAGCTGGTGTGGGCCAGGAGCTTGGGGTGCACTGGGTAGCCTTGGCAGGCCACCTAGAATTCCTGAAACATCTTGCCACCTGTGCTATCAACGTTGAGAGGGAATGAGAAAAATGTCACTCTCTGGTATCTCTGACCCTGGAGAGAGTTCCAGCAGTTCCCCATAGACACTCCAGGATTAGTAAATGAATTTTTTTCATGTATAGTCTAGGTGCCCTTTAAACTACTGTTTGTAGAAGCTATTCAGTCAGCCCTTAGTTCTTTCTTCTTTAGGAGGAATTGTTCTAAATGTACGTGCAGGCTCAGTGTGCCTATGCAAGGAGGTGTGCTCAGGGTTTCCTATGCTGCTATCTCGGACCATTTTCAATTTTTTTTTGTAGATTCTTTATTTGTAAAGCAAAATAACTATATTAGATGACATAACTTATAAGGTCATTTCCTACTCCAAAACACTACGTCTCTACAATTTAAACAATATATATTTTTTCAGACACAATTTCCCCATTTAAAATAAGCCATTTCAAAATCTGAAATGTAACACTGAAGACACTAAGGTTCATTTCTGATGTGATGTCAAAAACATGCCTGTATAACTTAGAGTACAAGGTCTAGTCCTATCTTAACATGCTATTGAAATCCACTCTCCACTCTTTACATACTTTTTCACAAAGAGCCAAGCAAAGGTGAGCCTAACATCAGGATTAGTAACAACATATAGATCCTATAAGTACTGTGTTCCTTTTATCTTAATAAGTGAATCTCTTTGTTCAATATGCTAAAAAGAAAGTGCAGCATTCAAATCATGAGCAATTTGGTAAATTTTATCCTTTGTTTTCTCTCTTCTTTTGCTTAGCCTCTATGATAGCAAAGCAGGGAAAAAGGAGAGCAAAAAGCTTTGCCATTATATATAAGGTAATGAGGTATGTAATGGAAACTTAGCACAGTTCTAGGTACATGAGCTTCACACACGTCTCCTAACCTGATTAGCACAGAGGTACTGTGATTACAGGATATCTACTTTCATCCTCTTCAATTACTTTCACCATCGTTCCCTATACACTCACACTAGCATTGAGTCCTCATGAAAAACCTTAGAGACACCGTTAGCCCTATGTTATATATGAAAAAACTGGGGTTTAAAGAGAATTCTGAGTGGCCAGAAGTCATACAACTCATGACTGGGACTCAAACCCAGGCCATTTAACTCTGAAGCCCATGGTTTATATTTGCACAATTCAACAACACACTAAATCAAGTTCTCATGTGTGTCTTAGAAAGATGTGTGATGGAGAGATAGAGTATCAGTGGGATGACATACAAAGACCAGTCCAAATAAATTCCTTCAGCAGGGTTTCTCAGCCTTGGCACTATTGACATGTTTGGAAGAATAATACTTTAATGTGAGGGAAAGCCCTGTACATTGCGGGATGTTTAAGAGGTTCTCTGGCATCTACTCACTAGATCTTATCAATATCCATTCCTTCCCCCATCAAGATGGGACAACCAAAACTGTCTCTAGACATTGCCAACTGTTTCTCTGGAGGGTAAAACCACCCCAGGTTGAGAAGCTCTATTCTAGAGGAATGATGTGTTTCCCATGACCACTTGAGTTGTCAGTCCCCACAAGGGTCTCAGTATTTATCACAGGCCTTCTGGAGCTTGGACCTTCCTTGTTCTCTCCTACCAAGGGATTGACTCTCTCAAAGGCTCACTAAACAATAAGATCATTTTGGCCTTCCCTAAGCTAATCAAGATTTTTTGGTCACTGCATCACTGTTTTAATCCTGCCTGACATTTCTGAGAAATGTTTAAGATTCTAGAATAGAAGCATAAGTTAGTTGCAATTTTGAAAACATTTTTTCTGATCTTTTTACTATCCCTGCATAATTGTGATCTGCTTCAATATCTGCCCTGACTGCTATAGGTGGTTACTCATGTTTGGGACCATGGCTAAGCAGACAGTACTTTCTGAGTCTACCTGTCTATAGTACTTATTTCATGGCCCATAACTCAGGTGCAAGATATCCAGGAAGGGCAGGCACGAAGAAGAGGAAGGAGATAACTGTGTCTAATACCTTTATACAAAACCTATTTAATGGATGGTACTATGTTGTCATGTCAGTTTTCTAAACTCTCTTCCCTGTGCCTAATATAATCAGCACATAAGATTTCAGTCCATCTGCCCCTCCTCTAAAATTAGCTAAGAAAATACAAACCTGATATCAAGGCATCCCATATGTATTGGGATTTGCTGACTTGAGTGGAAAATGCGCTTAATATAAAAATGAAATGATGACATGGCTATCTTGTGTTTTTTTTAGGAGCAGCAATCCTAAACCACTCTACCTGTAGTCTTAAAAACAGACTGAGTTTTGTGCTTTTATTTTTCCTCTCACCCCATTCATCACCAGCATTACATTCTATAATCATAACCCAACTGACAAGGTTTTGATGACTCACAAGGTGAGAGTGGATTTAGCTTAGTTCTCCCTATGTGGCGAGGTACAGTTCTGCTGTCAGAAATGATGAGTAGTAGACCTGCATTTGTGTCATGTCACCTGTGATAATCCAAGTCTGGAATAAAGGGGATCTATTCCAGTTACTCTTCTGTGAAGGTTGCTGACCTCACCACAGGACTGTGAAATGTATATAGTTCTCTATGAGAAGAGTAAAGTGGATGACTTGGGGTTCCAGTCATGATATTCTACTGAATAAATGTTCAAGTGGGAACACACGTGCACGCACAACAGCCATATGTCTCTGTCTTGATAAAGTTCACTTACTGAACTAGAGAAAAGTGAAGTGACTACCTGGCTCACTAGACTTTATAATTAACAAAGTTGAGTTCCAAAAATTCTAGAATACACAATCCAGAATGTATTTTTTTTTAAGTAGAAAAAAAGATTGGTGAAATCAAGACCTATTGAAAGCCAGGAATCCTATTCTTAAATTCCTGATTAAATTTAAGACAAGGTACTACATTAAGGAAAGTTTGACTCATTGAATAAATTAATATGTAACAAATAAGAAATGATTTAACTTTTTAAATGATTTTGAAGCAGAAAAGATAAATCTGCAGAAAAATCAGAAGGGGCCAAAGTGTATGTGTGTGTGTGTGCATACATTTTCCAATTAGTAGTGGAATACAAGGTATATAGTAGTTCTATAAGAGTCACGCATTTTAGATTTAGAATAATTTTCAAAATGTAATTCTTATTTTACCAATATGTAGAATACATTTAACAGGTTTCCTAACTAATGGTCATCTAATCTCTGCTTGAACTCTTCCAGGGATAGAGAGCTTACTATTTAAAAGATCTATATTCTTCTGTTGGATGGATTTATTTGCTTTGTCATTCTGATATTGGTCTGACATCTTTCTCTCTCACCCCCTCCATACATCTCATTCTCACTAGCCCTAGATCTGACTACGCAAAATTAGTTCTACTAATTCAGAATTAATATAACCCTTCTTCCCACTCCAGTCCTTTATGAACTTGGAGAGAGCCATGTCTGTCTTTCTTCTCTAGGTTACATTTATTCATTTAGGTTACATTCCTCGTATAAACAAGTTTATGATCTACAAACTTTGACATCTGAAGTTCCCTTAATTGGACATACTCTAGTTGCTGTTGCTTTCTTCAATTTTTTTTCTCACGTTCGTGATCATAGTGTATATACAGTTAGTTACACATAAGCCACTGAGCATCACAGCATAAGTATTCCTTCACGGTTTTCTTCAAGGTTTATGTTTTTAGAGTAGTTTCAAGTTTACAAAAAATTAAGGAGGTGGTACAGCGATTTCCCATATACCCTCTGAGCCCTCACACATGCATAGCCTCCCCCAATATCAACATCACTTACCAGAATGGTACATTTTTTTTAACCTACATCAACATATCATAATCACCCAAAGTCCACAGTTTCCCTTAGGGTTCTCTCTTGGGTTGAACATTCTATGGGTTTTGACAAATATATAAAGACAAACATCATTATAATACCATACGGAATATTTTCGTTGCCCTAAAAATCCTCCATGCTCTGCCTATTCATCCTACCTTTCCCCTCTGGCAACCACTGATTTTTCTGTTGTCTCCATAGTTTTGCCTTTTCCAGAATATCATACAGTATGGAGCCTTTTCAGATTGGCTTCTTTCACTTAGAAATTGCATTTAAGATTCCTCTATGTCTTTTCACGGCTTGACAGCTCATTTCTTTCTAGCACCGAATAATATTCTACTGTCTGGATGTACCACCGTTTATTTATCCATACAGCTACCAAATGACATGTTGGCAGCTTCCAAGTTTTGGCGATTATGAACAAAGCTGCTATAAACATCCCTGTGCAGGTTTTCGTGTGAATATGAATTTTTAACTCTTTTGGGTAAATACCAGGGAGCACGACTGCTGGATCATATGGTAAGAGTATGTTTAGTTTTATAAGAAACAGCCAAACTGTCTTCCAAAAGGGCTACACTAGTCTGCACTCCTACAAGAAATGTACGAGAATCACTGTTGCTGCACATCCTCACCAGCATCTGTTTTTCAACTGGGTTGTTTGTTTTCTTATTCTTGAGTTTTAAGAGTTCTTTGTATACTTTAGATAGCATTCCTTTATCAGGTGTATCTTTTACAAACATTTTTTTTCCCCAATCTGTGGCTTGTCTTCTAATTCTCTTGATATTATCTCTTTGCAGAGCAGAAGATTTAAATTTAAATGGAGACTAGCTTATCAATTTTTTTTCATGGATTGTATCTTTAGTGTATCTAAAAAGCCATCAGATAGTCAAAGTCACCTAGGTTTTGTCTTTATATTGTCTTCCAGAAGTTTTATAGTTTTGTATGTCTATGATCCATTTTGAGTTCATTTTTGTGAAGGGTATAAGGTCTCTGTGTAGGCTCATTTTTTGCATGTGGGTGTTCCAGTTGTCCCAGTACCATTTGTTAAGCAGACTATCTTTGCTGGACTGTATTGCCTTTCCTACTTAGTCAGAGATCAACTGACTTTATTTATGTGGGACTATTTCTGGGCTCTCTATTCTGTTCCACTAGTCTATTTATACACTTTCACCAATACCACACTGTCTTGATTATTGCAGCTTTATAGTAAGTCTTGAAGTTGGCCAGTGTCAGTCCTCCAAATCTGTTCTTCCTTCAATATTGTATTGGCTATTCTGGGTCTCTTGCTCTCCATAGGAACTTTAGAATTAGTTTGCTGATATCCATAAAATAACTTGCTGGGATTATTTTTTTCGTATTTTTACAAAATCTTTATAATGTAGAAAATGTTCTCAAATTACATAATTAATAGTTGTTATAAAGAAGTGTGTTCTCAGAACAAATCAAGAAGCTCTACAAAAACAAATATCCTTTAATCTCCTC
This sequence comes from Hippopotamus amphibius kiboko, assembly GCF_030028045.1. Classification (NCBI taxonomy): domain Eukaryota; kingdom Metazoa; phylum Chordata; class Mammalia; order Artiodactyla; family Hippopotamidae; genus Hippopotamus; species Hippopotamus amphibius. The sequence goes on along the minus strand of NC_080195.1, from coordinate 55,572,999 downwards.
TCTATGAAGGAGATATTCATGAATGAGTGCTTGATTGAACAAGAATACTAGCTCATGAATGATATTTACAAGACAAGTGGAGTCCAGGTCTCTGGAAGCTTCTATAAGACCCATAAGTTTCCATAAGACCTTAATGAGAAAACCACATCACTGGACCTGGATCTGCTGCTTTTGGGATATCAAAACAAAACCATCTGGGACGGGGAGGGTGGGGGGGAGTTGAGGGAGGGAGGGAGGGAGGGAATACGGGGATATGTGTATAAATACAGATGATTGAACTTGGTGTACCTCAAAAAAATAAATAAAAAACAAACAAACAAACAAAACACAAAATCTTGCCACTTGGCTCCAGGTAGGGTGCGGCAGGTGGGGGCAGAATCCACAGTAACAAAATCCATAAAAAGATCTGTAGGGACTTCCCTGGCGGTCCAGTGGTTAAGACGCCACGCTTTCACTGCCAAGGGCCAGGGTTCGAACCCTGGTCAGGGAACTAAGATCCCACATGCTGCACAGTGTGGCCAAAATAAATAAATAAGTAAATTTTTAAAAGGTTTGTAGTAAGGAAGAATGCTATATTATTAATTTACATTGAGAAATATATCTCTCAAGTAAACCAAAACATTTACACTAGAGCTGGCTAGCACAATCTTGCCCCCAGAGAAAACACTATAGAAGGAAAACTGAGATTAGAAGTTCGCTTGATGAGCATGAGATCAGAGTAAAGCCAAAATGAAAAACGATCTATACAGCTACAGCACCAATTACAGAAGGCACATTCTTAACTCATGTCCATGGACCCTTGGTCTTTAAGGCATCAGTGAAACCCAAGATATTATAAGGGAAAAAAGTGTATTTATATACAAACATTTATTTTTCAGGAGTGAAAAGGCAATGGTTTCATCAGATCCTCAAGACAGTCCATAAAACAATGTTAAGCATTAGACAATATGTCCTGCCAAGTGAACAGGAAATCTTATGTCATCTAGTACAGAAATTTATTTTCTAACACAACTTACAGACATGCACACTTTTCTCTTTCACTCACTTTGTTCCAGGTTTTTAGCAAGCCACCGTTTTTGTTAATATGCTCTTCACGTACACAATTTCTTAATGTATATGCTTCTTTATATTAAGAGCTGCCCATAAAAATATATAAAATTATGACACACATCACAGCCTTGGGGGTATACTTGTTTCCCAAATTCCCTATCACATATTTAAGGACAGTTTCTTAAGGGTGGCTACATCTACAATCAAAATGTCATCCCCTGAATATCTCCATGTTCTAAAGGTATCATGGATAAGCTCCCAAATCTGTGTTCCAGCATCCTTCAGAGACGCAGCATTTGCAAGGGTATATCTATTGATGTGGGGAAGATCATCCTACACAAAGAACAGCAGATTTGTATTCACCACTTTTGACCTTTATGTATCACTTTTGGTAAGTTGAGAGCCTGGAAACTTGACACAGCTATACAACTACCTTAAAAGTAGGACTTTTTCTTTAGACAGAACTTAACCACATGGGTAGGTTTTCCCTTCCTCTCTGAAATATTCAGAGGGCACATTCCCTCCCATGTGTTATTTTGCTCAATGGCTTCTATCTCTGTGGAATACAACAGCCGAAAACTACCAACGGAAGAAGAGTAAAATAAAACAGACTGCCAAGAAAAAATATCCAAAAACTCATTGCAGAGAGAAGGGAAAAATTGAGGTCTCCACAGATGAGTGCTTTTAATTAGGAAGAGGGCTGAACGGCAAAGAGCTTATGCTAATAAGCAGCCTCTTTTAATCAGCTTATTAAAAAGAAACATTTTTAACAGCCAAAATAGTTTCAAAAATGGTAATTATTAGAAAAGCATTAGCAGGTTGATGGTGGGGGAAGAAAGAGCTGGTCATGAACTGAAAATAAAAAGCTTTGTGAATACGTCGGGCAGGCCCAGTGGTCCTGAAGAAGTGGGACAGCACCAGTGCAGGTGTGTTCTGTGTCAGCTGCTTCTTTTTTCTTTTATGAAAGACTAACTCTTTTCTTTTCCAGGTCCCCTGGTTTCCCATTTTGCCTCTTTTCTTTTCATTTTTTTTTCTCTTGCTGCCCCTTTATCATTTCTAACATGTTTTCCCCAATACTTTTCCTGCTTCTTTTTGTTCCAAGGCTTTGGTTCCACTTTCTTTGCTCTTATAAATATGCTTTCCTTGTGCACCGATCTTTGCAGTCCAAACTTGTTCCATCGACCTAACTTGAATTTTAACATGAAAAAAAAAATCTATTAATATTTAGCTTGTAAGAAATATTTCCAGTACTTTCACTGTGTTCTGCATCTAGTTAGGAAAAAACCTCCAAATAGTTATTGAATTATAATCCAATATGGATTAAAATATCAGGATATCTTACCCTGAAGCAAGCTCCTAATTTTATTCTTTGTTAAGGTATAAGCAAAAAACATAATCCTCTGAGTCTTTAAAAGAAAGGGAAGGAGATAGGATCAAGATGGCAGAGTAGGAGGACGTGCACTCACTCCCTCTTGCAAGAGCACCGGAATTACAACTAACTGCTAAACAATCATCGACAGAAAGACACTGGAACCCACCAAAAAAGACACCCCACATCCAGAGACAAAGGAGAAGTGCAATGAGATGGTAGGAGGGGTGCAATCGCGTTACAATCAAATCCCATAAATGCTGGGTGGGTGACTCACAAACTGGAGAATAGTTATACTGCAGAAGTCCACCCACTAAAGTGAGGGTTCTAAGCTCTACATCAGTCCTCCCAACCTGGGAGTCCAGCAACGGGAGGAGGAATCCCCAGAGAATCAGACTCTGAAAGCCAGGGGGATTTGATTGCAGGACCTCCACAGGACTGGGGGAAACAGAGACTCCACTCTTGGAGGGCACACAAAAAAGTGTGCTCACCAGGACCCAGGGGGAAGGAGCAGTGACCCCACAGGAGACTGAACCAGACCTACCTGCTGGTGTTGGAGGGTTGCCTGCCGAGGTGGGGGGCAGCTGTGGCTCACCGAGGAGATGGGGCACTGGCAGCAGGGGTTCTGGGAAGTGCTCATTGGCGTGAGCCCTCCCAGAGTTGGCCATTAGCTCCACCAAAGAGCCTGTGGGCTCCAGTGCTAGGTGGCCTCAGGCCAAAGGACCAACAAGGTGGGAACACAGCCCCACCCATTGGCAGACAAGCAGATTAAAGTTTTACTGAGCTCCGCCCACCCAGCCCAACCCACCATCAGTCCCTCCCATCAGGAAGCACCCACAAGCCTCCTAGATAGCTTCCTCCACAAGAGGGCAGACAGCAGTATCAAGCAGCATCAGCAGTATTTCATCTTGTGGAACTGAAAACCACAGCCATAGAAAGATAGAGAAAATGAAAAAGCACAGGACTTTGTACCAGATGAAGGGACAGGATAAAACCCCAGAAAAACAACTAAATGAAGAGGAGATAGGCACCCTTCCAGAAAAAGATTTCAGAATAATGATGGTGAAGATGATCCAGGACTTTGAAAAAAGACTGGATGCAAAGATTGAAAAGTTTACCAAAGACCTAGAAGAATTAAAGAGCAAACAAACAGAGATATGCAACACAATAACTGAAATGAAAAATACACTAGAAGGACCAATAGCAGATTAACTGAGGCAGAAGGGTGAGTAAGTGACCTGGAAGACAGAATGGTGATAATCACTGATGCGGAAAAGAATAAGGAAAAAAGAATGAAAAGAACTGAAGACAGCTTAAGAGACCTCTGGGACAATGTTAAACGCACCAACATTCGCACTATAGGGGTCCCAGAAGGAGAAGAGAAAGAAAGGGAAATTAATGTAGAGTGTTGATAAACAGATGATGGAAGAGGATCAGAAGCCAACCAGGGGACGCCGAATGATTAGAAACCCTCGTTATAAAGACAGAGGAGATGGTATTGCTTGACCCCAGGGGCAAAAACCAAAACTATGCAGGCCTGTCCTAGGGATCTGGAGTCACAGAAGAGACTCAGCAGCTGCCCAAGATACCAACTGCAGCAAAAAGAAGAGAGAGGGAAATACTCTAGCTATTCCCTTTCTCTTGTCCTCTAATTTCTCACCATGCCTTCCACTGGCTGAGCCCAGCAAGATGTCAGCTTAACGGGGGAGCCTTGGAACCAAAGCCTTTGGAGGTCAGACTCCAGCCAGAAAGAGGGGAGCAGGGCAATGTGAGAACTGGACCGGAGGAGCAATGGCTTTGGGGCCAGCATGCTCCAGCTCTTTAGCATAGAAGGAAATGGACTCTTCTCTTTTTTCGTTTTTCATCTCCTATATGTTAGCAAATCGTCAGTGCCTGGGTTGAAATAGAATTCAAATATCTATGAGACCCCAAATATGAAATATTTGGAAATTTCTTACGTTCTCAAGGTCTTAACTACTTAATGCATGTTTTAGCTTTGAACTAGCTACCCTGAAACAGTGAGGTTTCAAGAACTACCCAGTTTGCAGACAAAAATCTCCCCTCTTTATCCACATGGGATGAGAAAAACAACTTTTAAGAAAACAACTTTTTCTGAGTTGCTGCCTAGGCATTTTACAGAATAATAACTCTGCTCACACCCAGAATCTGGGCATTTAGATAAGGACTAGAGTCTAGGGTGTCTGCTGTCACTTTACTTTTTCTTGGGCACCTTTTAAAATAACCATTAAGATTTAAGCCCACAAAAAATTAGTGAGCTCCATGCCGGCCACCTTATAAGCGATAGGCGCTTGCTACCTGCTATCTTCTGCTCACCCGTAACCTGGGACGGAGGTCATCCTTCCCCAAAGTGGGAGCTCAGATGCTGAGGAAGCTTCCTGCTGCCCCTGTGTGGGTGTCCCATCTTGACCTCCTCAGTCAGCAGGTCATAATCTGCATATTCCTAATTCAATACACCAGCTCCAGCTTCTCAGCACAACTGGCAGCAAGGAGGATGGGACTGTGGGCATAGTTTGTATCCCCTTGCAATGCCTGAGCACTGTGAATGGCTTACTAACTTCCTCTCCCACACCGCTCAGTCTCTCGAGGAAGGAAGCACTGCTTGCTGGTGCTGCAGTGTTTTGATGCTGCCAGGTGTTGCTGGGAATCCCCACCCTAAATTGTTGTTGCCATAAAAGGTCAGACTCCCTGTAGAGACCAACCAGCAGGCCTCCGTCTGAGATGGATGTGTTTCCCATTCGTCTCTAAATGAGACCCAGCTGGGTATCAGGTCTGGCAGTGATGGCTATAATCACATGCAAAACTTCCTGCATTGAGCCCAGAGGAACTAACCAGGATGGTAGAGCTCTGCCTCTATCCCCCAGGTAGGGACCAGGGCATGAGCTTTCAGGTCCTGAGAGCCAAGGAGTGTTCCCCTAGATTAGTGTTGGCAAGGGAGGCTGGTTGCTGGCCCCAACGTGTCCCCAAGGTGTTGGGCTTGGGGAGCCAGCCTTAATCCGTGACAGGGGCAACGGCATCATGGCATGCCAGGGGGACAAACACTGTTGAGGCAGGTGCCTCCTATGTTGCTGCATTCCTTGCTGCTATTGCAAAACTTCCCCCGACTCCCTGGGATATGTGGAATCTCACCCCTGGCATGCTACATCAAAACAAATACTCACTAAAGATGGGGCCACCAACCGCATAGTACCAGATCCTCTCGAGTTCACAGAAGAGGTTAAAACCCACTAGACACTTGTAAGACCTCTGCTCAAATGGCTTGGGATTTATTGCACATGGCGGCACATCAACATGCCACGTGGCAGGTGCTACGTTCTTGGAGCTTGGGAGCTTTCCCCATACGTTACATAACATTGTACTGGTAGAGGTGGACCTCGGCCCCACAGAGGTTGGTTTGGACACCCTAGAATGGGAGGCAGCAGCATATACGCATATGAGCTGGGGAAGAGGCAATCCTGTGCCGGGTGTTTCCTGTTACTATCCATCCTGCCAAAATGTTGTATGATGACCAGCACGAATGAGAAATGCAGACATAAAACTATACCATGATAGAATTGCAAGGTTTTCTTAAAAAAATCATCCAAAGAGAGGAGAAGGGTGCTGATTGGCTCCTAGAGGTCTTTGGAACTGGCTCTGAGTTACTGCTTCCAGCAGCTAAGATGCACTAGCTGGCTGGATTGGCCAAAGATCCCCAAATTAATCATTTGTTTTTTAAAAGAAACCCAAGGTGTTGAGGGACCAATCTATTAGAGACACCCTAGAGGAAACCCCAGACTTGTCACTGCAGTGAGGATGCTCCTGAATACATCAAGCCACCAGGGCTGGAGACAAAATAAAAAAGGGGATGGACTCAGAGGAAAAGTAACCCCCACCAAGCTCCGAACTCACCAGGGTAAAGAGGATGCTCCCCTCTCCTGACCTGGATTTTATGACTTGGCACGGGCCCCACCGTCTGTCACAGTTATTCCAACTCAGGCTCACTTCCAGTGAACAGCCGTGGATGACGTGCACCTCCTTGTAGTGAAATTGGGGTGGTTCAGTGGGTATATCATTTTGCTCCCACAGACTCCCTGAGCATCTCCAACACAGAGGAGGCACCCTTGGGACCAGAATCTAAGGAGTTCTTCTTAAAGTCACTCCCACACGTCATAAGATGCTGTTACAACTCACAGAAGTGTCAGATACAGTACAATAGGCATTAGACCACATTAGTGCTGTAGCTAAACATGAAAAAGAGCATTTTCCTGAAGCCCAAATCTTGTTTGCCGGTAAAAGTGAAAACGGCCCTGCTGTCCCTCAGTCAGGAGCCCAAAGCAGGGGCCCTAAAGGATATGAGGGCCTCCAGACCCCGTACTGGAGGGGTGGTGCCTCAACCCAGCACCTTCCCTCATGAGATGACTAGGAGGCCTCTCTGTATTCGGCAGATCTGGAGATCCTGGGTCTGTCATGACTTCATCTCAGGACAGCCCGAGCTGAGCTAGAAGCCCTCGCTCAGATGCTGCAGGCTCTTTAGGAAGCTGCGGGCCCCAGTGAGGGCAGATGCTGTTACCTCTTGGGATGCCCCGGCCCTGGCAGCAGGATCCGGGATCCGATACTGTAATTTCAGAGAGTGGCAGCCACCAAAGCCCCTGCCCTAGGGACCAGGGGTTCCCTGGTTGTCCCTCCTCCAGGAGACAGTTCTCCATATACTTCTCTAAATATCCCTCTGGACACAAAATAGACAACATTTTACCGCTTTCATTGACACTGGATCCCAAATTGCAGTGCTTCCTGGGAACCTCTCCAAACATAAGCAAGGGGCACCCTGTAAATTACAAAGCGTAGCACGTAGAACCGTAGAAGGCTTCCATTGGATGTCACTCCTGGAACAATCTTTATGAAAAGCCTTTTAGTGGCGGTGGTGCCTTTGACCTATCCTTTCCTGTTACAGGTGTGGACGTCTTGATGCACCGGCACGCCGTCTGGAGCAAACCCCGATTCCTGGCCTTCCTGGTGGGAGCTGCACACCGGGAGCTCATAAGACTGCCGCTCCTGATTAAGACAGCAAATACGCCCCAATGTCACTTGTGACAGGGGCCTGAAGGACGGTGGCCCATAATTCAAGATGTATTATAGGAAGAAGTCATTAAACACACCATTTCTCCTTTCAATTCCCCGGTTTGGCCAGTAATAAAGCCCGCTACTAATGAGTGGTGCCTTACAGTTGACTGCCGAAATGTAATGGTCAGGTGCCCCTGTTAAGACTCCCATTCCCAACACTGTCGGGTTAATTGAGAACATCCAGAGGGCTCCAGGGGCTACTCTGCCATGATTGATCTAACTAATATGTCCTATTCAGTACTGATCACCGAGGAGTCCCAGCTGCAATTTGCCTTCACGTTCAAAGGCACTCAATACACCTTTACCTGGCTGCCTATGAGGTATCTTGCTGCCCACGATCTTTGCCAGCAAGCCCTGGATGCCCTGACAGGGTCCCCCTTGCACTATCTGGCACTATATTGATGACATTCTAATCAGGGCCCCTTGGAGGATGCAGTGTGTGAGGCCCTAACACGGCTGGTGATGCACCTGAAACATACAGGTTGGGCTACTGCCTCACCTAAAATTCAAAGGCCAGCCACCGCTGTTAAATTTCTGGGCATTAATTGGTCCACTAAAGGCTGAGAAGTTCCACGTGCAGTTAAGTATCAACTGTTAACTATTCCGCCTCCCACGACGGCATGTTCTCTTTACATTTTGAAGGCAACACATACTGTACTTACTCATCAGTCTCAGACATGTTTATGCCGTCATGCAAATCCTCCACATTCACTGGAGGGAGGCTCCACAGCAAGCCTTATGGCTGGACAGAGGTCATTCATAAGCCCTCTCCTGGGTTCCCCCCGGCTCCTCCTTCTGGGTTGAGACAGTGGCCACCGTGGACTATGGGTCCCGGAGCCGATGGACTAAGCGCGGCTCCTCCTGGCTGCCTATGGGCTTCTGGACCACACGGCTGCCCTTCACGGCCACCTGTTACACACCCTGAGAACATCAGACTCTGGCTGCTTATTGATCTTTGTTAGATACAGAGGTGCTCACAGGACCATAGCCTCTTCTGAGTACCTATGTTCCCATTATGCCATGGGTAAGGGACATCTCCCAAGAGCAGCTCAGCACAGCTATAATCGCTTCTTTGCTAAAATGAAAATGGTACCTTCAGGAACAGGCTAAACCCAACGTGGCAGGTCTTTCCAAATTGCAGGAGGATGTGGCTTCTCTCTCCTCAGCCCCCTGCCCATGGGCCTTGAGGAACTGGTGATGGTACCCCGCTGCCTAAGCCCCCGGTGACCTGGGGTGGCCCCTGGGAAGAGCTGATGGAGCAAAACAGGAAGTCTGTGTACTTCCGGATGGCGGCAGCACCACCATCAGTGGTGGAGCCTGCTGATGCGTGGCAGGGGACCATCCTGCCAGCGGCACCACAGTCATCAAAGACAGCAAGTCGGGGTTGGCTCAGCTTGCTGAGCTCATGACAGTAGAAGTGGCTGCGCAGAGTGCTGCTGACCATGACAAGCCTCTTATCCATATTTTTACTGACTCGTGGGTAGTTGCTAACAAGCTAGCGCTTTGGCTGGGCCAATGGCAGCAGGACAATTTGCACATTCAAGGCCATCCCATTTGGGGTCCCCTGGTTTGGCAGTCCATCGCCCTGGCACCAGTCACAACTGAGGTCGCTCACGTTTCATCCCATACAAATGCTACCATATCAAAGGCTGTCTTTAACCGCAAGGCGGATGCCCTTGCCCAAATCCAGGTCACCAGCCTTCGGGGCTCTCAACCACTGACTCTTTACCAACAGCTCTGCGGGCTCCACCCACTACCACAAAACCACAGCCTCACCTATCAACCAGTCCTCAGTCCACCAATCTGGCCTTCCTTAATCACCACTTCCATATTCCTTACTCCCTGGCAGGATGGTCCCATATCTCTTAGGGTTATGGGGACCTGCTGTCACCTGGGCCCGGGGCAGGGGTGTTTGTCTTAAGGCAGTCCTTACAAAACACATTGTTTGAATTCCAAATTATGCTCCCAAACCAAACAGTGGAAACTGCCCCGTCAGGCTCTGGTTCCGCACTGGAACCACCCTTTTAGTGCTTTGATTTCACAGGGCTGCTTCCTCTCTCAGCAGACACTACCCACTTTGCTATTATATGAGTGGATACTTTTACTGGCTTAATGCTTGCTACCAGGAACACTTCTGTGGAACAGGTAATCTCTTTCCTTTCTAAGTATATCCTTTCCCCATTTGGCCCTCCTGACATCATTAAGTCAGATAAAGTATCTCATTTTAACCACATAACACACCACTGGGCTCTCCAACAGAGCATCCAATTGGAACGTTCATCTCCCACACCAGCCACAGGCCTCTGGCATTACTGATCCCCACTATGGTCTTAAAAAATCTTTGCTCCTCAAGTTACAGGGTGGTAAATGTACGTCTGAATGCACTTCTTTGTTGCCGGAGGCATTAACACTTTAAACTCTGGGCCATATGGCCTCCACTCTCCTCATACCAGCGAAGCTTGCCTGGCCACGCTGCCTAAGATTGTCATCATGGGTGTATCTCGTGCCTGCATCTTATGGGACAATATTATTTACATTTTTCGCCAATATATTTTCCCCTTACAGATTTAAAATGTCAATCATCTCACTTTCCAGTTTTCATTGGTGACCTGATCAGGGACGGGTGGTTAGCTACAACCCCCTGGCCCTTTAGAAAACAGACCCATCATGCTCCTGCTGGACCACACTTACCTGCTTAATTGCAATGTATGGTGGCTTTAGTGGATGGCTCATTTCTCCTCACCATACCTCCCCACAGGGAGTGGAAATAATTGTACCTGGACCCACTGAGAAAGCACAGATCTCTAAAAGGGGGTAAGAGGCACTCATGTTGGTTGTCTCCAGCAACATTAGAAGGAGACAGCATGGCGCTACAATGACAACACTTGGACCTACTCCACTTTGGAGGAGGCCACCAATGAGCTAGTGACCCACAAGGGCCCCATAATAAGTCCGCTACTGATTTTACTCCATGCTTTTTGTATCATCTAGGTCATAGAGCTTCTCCACCCTAGCAAAGCAACACTAGAAAGCTGCTGGAATTGCACGGCACTTGCCTGCAATTGCATCCCAGGATGGGGGGGGGTGGGGACAGCGAGTGTCGAAAGTCAGCTCTAGAGGGGCTGCGCCCAAAATGCCACCAGTGTGGATACTAGCCAGGTGATTCAAGCCCTCTATCTTAAATGGGACCAATGGCACCAATGCTTAAAGGACACCAGCCCTGCTCAAATGGTCAAAGCCATCCCGACCTCTGGCCATTACATTGCCCTAATTTCAACCCTAATTGGCTGACAGGCTTATGCAGTTCAGACCCACCCCTGGGAATACAGGACCAAACATTACATTGTTGGGAGCATATAATTGGCTTTTCTTTAAACCAAGGCTGCACATGTACCTCCAATCTTTACTATTGATGGATGGAAACCCCCTATGCCTCAGAGGGGAACAGGGCCCAGTCATAGGCCAGGTGTGCCCCAGAGGACCCCCCAAATTTACTAACACTCTTTGATACCAGTAAATGCTCCTGACATTGCAAGCAAACCTTAATCAGGACACTTGACATCTCTGTGACCCCGTTAGACCCCTTGGCCCCTCGGTTCCCCTCCTGGGTGGCTCTCTCCACGTGTGACAACCGTGGAGCTAACCATGCCCCAGGCCAAGACTTCATGGGATACTGCCTCCTCCTGAATGCTGCCTCCACAACTTTCCACTGCAGCGGACATGACGCCGAGGAAGACACGGCAGTGATGGCGGTGAGCCCTCCCCAGGAGTTGCTTGTTTATATACATTCCCTGCCAATGACCCCCTTGAGTAGCATTTTGCAGAGTTAATGTGTTTACCTCAGAGCCCTCAAGCTTGCTCCAGTGCTTGCTGCTCGAGTGTGAGGTGATACCCTGACTGCCAAGCTGCTGTCTGCTGTGCCTCTGAGCTGTGGAAGGCCAGGCTCTGTGTCAAGGCCACAACCTTACAGGGGCCCCTTGAAACACTTCACTTCGCTGCTTGCCATCACGCCCATTAGACTGGCCCACCTCACATGTCCTACTGGGAGTTAGTGAATTTAGTTACTGTCAGAAGGACCCCTCCTCAGCTGCAGAGGCTGCCACCACCACAGCATCCTCCCTACACCCCCCAGGACCACATCCGCAGGGTCACCTCCCTCCGCCACCCTGAGGGGATGCTTCCCCACCATCACCACTCAGGGCTCCACAATCCTCTCATCCATGCTCTCCAACAGTCTGAACACTTTTATACAACGGGCAGAAATCAGAGCTCATTTTGGGGGCACCTGTAAATAAATGGTGGCAAGGTACTGGGCTCAACGAAGAGTTAGTGGGCTACCCAGTTGCTTTACTGACCCTGCCTCCGTGTGCCCAACAGAAGGCACCCCATGTGTCCCCGTGGCTCGCCCGGCCCTTCTCTACAGTGCTCACCTGCTCCCACACAGGATGCAATGCAGTACGTGGCACCCAGCAGGAGCCTCCACGTTCTGCTGAGCACCCAGCAGCCTAGCCATCGAGGGGGAACCCCACTTAGTTCAGTTTCTCTGATCAAGCAGTTGGTGTCCACTCTGGGTCCAGTGCCCAAGGGCTGTCACACATACGTGTTTCTCCACCCGTGCACTTCTTCCTCCCTCGACTTCCAATCCATTTGCCTCCTTGCTGGCCCCTGGGGAGTGCTGTTTGTTCATACCAATCTCCCATGGGCTACCCTCATAAATCACTGTACAGGACCCCCATTGGGCTGTTACACCCAAGCCTAGCCTTAATGCAACAACAATATGATTCTTTAGCACAGCTAGTTTGTGATAACCATTTAGCTATAGATCCCTTACTGGGCCAGGAAGGAGGTGTGCACGCTACAAAGGACACCACCTGCTGCATGTATATTAATAATTCTGCACAAATTCAGACAAATTTACAAAAGATGGCTCAACAGGTACAAGTATTCCATAATCTCACCCCAGATTTTTAATCAAATATCTACCTTACCCCTTATCCAAGGGCTTTTAATTTCCTTTTTTGGCTGGACCCCAACAAATGGTGGGATGGTTATGGACCGGATTTCAAACTGTTGTTTGCCTACTGATGTTGTTGATTGCCATTTTTGCTTTGCTCAAATGTTGCATGTTCTGGGTGACCAAAATCCTGCCAGTGGCTTTTAACAGTTCCATTGTTCCGATAGTGTCTGTGATTCTACCTAAAGATTAATGCCTGGGCATCACGGGGTCAACGGCGATGAGAAAAACAACTTCAGAGAAAAAAGACTTTCAAGGAAAAAACTTTTGTTTTTCTGAGTTGCTGTCTAGGTAGGTTACAGTCTGATAACCCTGTTCACACTCAGCGTCTGGACATTTAGATAAGGACTTGAGTTTAGGATGCCTACCATAAGCTCCTGCTTTATCTTTTCTGGAGCACTTTTTTACATAACCACTTAGCGTTCAAGCCTACAAAAAGTTAGGGACCTCTGCCCCAGCCACCCTGTAAGCAACAGGTGCTTGCTACCTTTCCACCTGTTCTCTTGTGACCTGAGACCGAGGACTGCCTTTCTGCTATGAGCCCTCACTTCCAGGATCTGTAAGTTACAAATCTTGTGACTCTACTTCCTTCCTGTGGGTGTACAGTACTGAAATTGTGTCTTCAGCCAAAACCACTCGGTGGGTTTCACTGCCCCAAAGTGGGCGTTTGGATGCTGAGGGAGCTCCCTGCTATCCCTGTGCAGGTGGCTGGTACCTCCTCATGCCACAGGTCATAATATGCGTATTCTTAATTCAATACACCAGCTCCAGCTCTGCACACCATACAATTTGGGGAAAGTCAGGGCTAGGGAAAGATAGGGTATCTGTGCAGCTGCAACCTCCATTTATTTCACAAATCATATGCTGCTACCAAACTAAATGTGTATAGGGGTGTGGTAAGAAGATGTGGAGGAGTAGACAGAAATAAAATTTATGACAAGCGTTTTTGATTCAAATGCTAAATTTAGTCTATTATAAATAATGTGAAGACAATTATGAAATTTATATTTCTATATTATTAGTATGGTGAGCAGCAGAAAAAGCAGAATCAGGTAGTCTAATTTCGGTGTCTATGTTGCTTGGCAATATTTTTCAATTTGCCCCCAGTGAGTTCTCTTGTGCATAAACTCCTTGTGGTTGAGTTCCTAAACTTTTACCACTCTGCTTTGAAGTCCATATCCCAAATACATTAAAAATAAATTCCTCTAGGTGAGATCTTCCACAATTTCCCTTCCCACTGCTTTAACATCTATAGCTTTATTCATCTTTACTTGTTCCCCATCATAAAGGAAGTACTCTGTCCATTCTCCCTGTAGTCCTGTGCTACCCTAGGCCATAGGTCCTATCCTCTCAACATCTCTGGCTATTGTTTCTATCATTTAGGTTCTTCCTTTGAAACTGTCTCTTTTATCTCTTTCTCAACAACAATCATCGCTTCAGTTTTCCTCTACAACTTGGTTATACCCAAATCTATGCCCACTGATGTAATCCCTTATCATGTAGCCAGATGTATTTCCAACCGCCTACCAGACAAATCCATGTTCTTACTCTTGACGTGCCCTCCATGAAGTCACTATCCCTTCCAAAAATTCTCTGCTTCCTTTATGCTCATCTATTTAAATCCCAAAATAGAAATCCATCCCTTTACCTGGAATATTCTTCCTCCCAATCTTTGTGTGTCTGGATCTTTCCTGTAATTCTCCTCTTTGCTTCAGAGACTTTCCTAATCACACCAACTGAAAACAGCTGCCCTGTTGCTCTGACACAGCATCCCATGTTAAAGTCCTGCTGAGCACCACCATCACTGGATAATGCCACTCATTTGTTTGTTCATGTATTGTCTATCCCCTCTGTCTTAGAAAATAAGCTCCTAGGAAAGAAGGATTCAGTCTTATTTACTGCTGACACATTATAGGCATTCAATAAATATTAAATGAATTAATAAACCATGATGTCCTGATTCCATGAGATATACAATCAGGAACCAAATTTTGTTGATCCTACCTCAGAAATATTTTTCCCCTGTCTCTTTTAATTCAGATTCATAGTATTTTTCCCCCAGACTACTTCCAATGGTCTGACATTCCAGGCTCCCTTCACATAAAGCATCCTCTAAATTACCATCAAAATCATAATTATCATAAAACAAGTGATCTGATCATGATACTTAGTTTTGCACATAAAAATCTCTACTGTTTTCTTACTGCTTAAAAGGTAAAATACAATTTTTTTAAGACAGGAATACACGGGCTTCAAAATCTGGCCCACATTTTCCTCTTAGACTTGAATTCCTACCTTTTTCATCTACACCCTATATTCAGGCCATATAAAATTTCTCGCTTTTCTCCAAACATGTCAGGCCTTTTCATGACCCTTAGTTCTAGCATATACTGTTCCCTCTACATAAAATACTTTTCTTTCTTCATTGGAGAAATTATAACAATTTCTCTAAAATCCAACCTCAATGTAGCCTCTTTTGTGACATTTTCCCCACATCTTAGCAAAATTGGTTATGTCCTCTGTGTTTTATTTTAGCACATACTACATCACGCTTCACATATATGTAGGCAGTATGCCTCCCATTGGACTGTCAATTCCTGTAGGACAGGGAACATACCCTAACCATCACTGTATCCCTATAGCTTAGCACCTATCTGCAACAGAGTTTGGTAAATACATGAATTTGTTAATTCAAACACATGAAAAACTATAGCTATTTTCTTGGGAGCTGTCTATTTTCTCAAAGGAAATCAAAATTGAGGCACAGAAGTTTTGACTCTAAAGGAAGAGAGAAAGAAGAAAGGTAGTCTAAGTGGAATGTACTTCAGAAATAAAACGCATCGTGAGTCCTGAGGTCATTTTCATTGTGTTCTCTTTCTTTACCCTCCATTGCTCTTTTAAATCAATAAATCAATAAATCAATAAATTTTCAATAAATTTTAAAGTACACACATAGGCCAAAAGGTATATAGGTGGCCATTTTCATTGTGTTCTCTCTGTTTACCCTCCATTGTTCTTTTAAATAAATAAATAAACAGATAAATCGATAAATAAATAAATTTTAAAGCACACACATAGGCCAAAAGGTATATAGGTGGCCTGTATTACTTTCATTAATTTGCATAGAAACAGCAAACCAAATAAAGTTAGAATTAGAAAAAATCTTTAGCAATCACTCAGTCCAAACTTTTCACTTTCCCAGTGAGAAAACCTATAAGTGAAATAGGTTTGAGTTGCTTAAAGTCACCTAGTTAATAAGCAATATAACCTTAATTTGAATTTCCTAAAACAAAGATTAATGATCCCTTCACCACCTCATATTTTTGTTTCAGACATTTGTTGGTTCCCAGAATTTAAAACACATTCTTATTTGTTCTGACATTATTATTATTTCTACTTCTTTCAAACACATGCTACATGCTTAAATGCAATTTTCTGATATATCACTACCCAATTACATTTATTGGAATAAATAGGAAGATAAATACAAAAAAGCCCAGTTATATACAAAATTTTGCTTAATAAAGAATGTCAGAAGTTCAATCATGTTACATGCACACAACAGGGGCCTATGGCCCTTAAATGCATGTAATTTAAAATCTCAATACCTTTTCCACAAAAGTACCTTATTTTCATTGTTATGTTCTGATGTGGATGATTACAGCAGGCAAATGCCAGCATTCGCAGCCCTCGTCCTAGTTTGTCTGAGAAAATTACGCCAAGCACGCAATACCATCTGCTCCTGTAGCGATGCCATCCTTCCATTTTTCAGCACAGTGATAAACAACCCAACCGCATGTCATTCTCTGAGCTCCATAAGCACCTCAGGGCAGGAGAGGGGAGGGGATGTGGGCCCCCTATGTCACATCCAAAGGGATGCATATGACACAGAAACAGACTCGCAGATATAGATAGCAAACTAGCGGTTACCAGTGGGGAGAGGGGGGAGGGAAAAGATAGGAGAATGAGATTAAGAGGTACCAACTACCAAGTATAAAATGAATAACACACAAAGATATATTGTACAGCACAGGGAATAAAGATAATATTTTATAATAACTTTAAGTGGAGCATAATCTATGAAAATACTGAATCACTAGCTTGTTTACCTGAAACTAATAAATATTGTAAATCAAATACACTTTTTTTTTAAAAAGTGATGCACATGGCAGGGCAGGGGAAGGAAGACAAACTGAGTGAACACTGAAACAATGAATGGGAGGACAGTACTAGAAATACTAAAAGAGCCACAGGACAGAAAGATTCTCTCCTACTTTGCAAGTGTCCTGGAAGTGGTGACGATCGGGCAGAAGAGTGGCAGAGTAGGGATGGGGTGATGTTCATTCCAGAATATTTTGAAATCAACAAGCCTTATATCAACTTTTCCATTATCATTTTTTTTGTGACTCTGGTCATCTCACTAATAGAGAAATGGTCAGAAAATAATACATATTAGAAAATAAGCTGGTAAAATTATATAGAATGGTGTAGTGTTAACAATTCATGCAGGGCCCACATACCATTTTCGGTAAGTCAGAGAAGTGAGGTCATAGAATTTTCTCATCTCAACAAAATGATGTGAAAGATGAGAGAATTGCAAGTCTGGGAGTGACCATTATCTAACACTGAAATTGTTTCTGCAATGCCTCTTTGTGTTTCTGTTTGTCCACAATCAGTGATAGGAAACTCATTATCCTCTTCTATCAGACCAGGACCTTTCTATTTATATTCCAGACTTTCCAGATCTTTTTACATATATATCTGTCACAGTCTCTTAGTTTATGAATATATAAAGCAAATTGTTATGTGGTATCAATGTCATCCTCTAAGACAATAATAAGTTGAAGAAATATTTTAAAAAGTTAACATGTCAAGAGATATTTTCCTGATTTAAGAATGAAAATCCTATAAATATGACAGAGAAACAAAATTATAGAGGTAGTTGGAATTTGGAGAAATTGTGGGAATAAAGTATACCATGACATTTTGGAAAGGAAGAAGTTTTGGGATTAGAGTGAGCTTATGGTTGTACTCAAGGGGAGAAGTGTTTCTATGGATAGAAACCAGGAGGAAATATGAAGCCGAATTTTGGCCTGGAACCAAGCATGGAATCCAGAAAGAATGGTCTTTAGTAACTGATGCATTTACCTAATCTTTGACTACTTAAAGTACAGGTGAATTACATAGTTAAACTTAAGGTGACAATACAAACTAACCAATGGGAATTTTTATCAGGCCAATTTGACCCATCTGAGAGAGTTTAATGTGATTTACTTATTCTTCCTTCAAATTATAATGAAACAGCACATATGCACATAGAGACCTAAAGAACATGGTGGGTTTGAGTCCACACAGTATAGTAAAGAAGTCATAGGAGAATGACGAAAAGAATGGTGACCTTGAGGACATATTCTCAAAGACATATTCTTTAAAAGTGACACTACTAATCCCCTGGATAGTGACAATTACCAAACTCTCTGCCAGGTAATGTGCTAGGTTCCGAAGAAACAACCATGAAGCAGACAGATGTCCTACCTCTAGAAAGAAGCTCATAGATTAGAAGGAGTTTGCTGCACACATAACTGATTCACTTGGGAGCAGGGAAGAATACCTGCCTTCTGGGGGAAGTTAGAAATGGCTTCAGAAAGGAAATAGTATTTGAGCTTTCAGGACTTTGAAGGATGAGTGGGGTTTCAATAGTTATAAATGGAGAAAGTGGCATGTGATATATGGATACCAGCTGTGATATCCTAAGCAGCTGTGATATATGGTTAAGAACTATGGGGCACAATAAGCTGTTTGGTCTATATCGTCCATTCTGCAAATAGATCTGCTTGATTTGGCAAAAGTCAGGCAAAGGAGACAGGTCGTCTTCCATATCATGGCCAACCTGCTCAATTTTCAGGCCAGTCACTTTGGACAATTTTGATCTCTAGCTCTCCTCTACCCTGCCCTGCTCACACCCCATCAGGGTTGCTTGAGTAAGAAGCCAAGCCAAAGATGCCTGTGTATGAATGAAAGGCTGGCATTTGTTCTTCAGGCTGATACAATCCCCATTAGAAGACCCTTTAATAGACTAAAGTTTAATAAGACTTTTGATACTGAGAGAATCAGGGGGTGTGTTGATCTAAGGGATGTCCAAGCTAATATACCTTGACTTCAGGATTAATGAGTCATCAAGTCCCTTTATGTGATATTATTTTTGCTTTGGTGCCTGGATGACACAGCAAGTTTTCTGTCGAATTCTGGGAGATAGTAGTGCTCCGATGCTTCTGGAAACTAGTAGAAGGTCCTTTAATGTCTAGTTTCTGAGCACTGCACACCCAGGAGACTCCCAGAAAATAATTCTCTAACAAGCCCCTTTATATCATACTTGGCCAAAGTTATGGACATATATACTATTCTGTGGCATAAGTTTAGTAGTATTATTATAGTTTTACCAATGATAATATCATACTTTCAACAACCCCTGCCATTAAAATGATCATTTATAATTTACAAAATGTGTCTAAGTGCATTATCTCACTTGTCTCCCATGAGCCCTAAGATGAGAATTATCATGAACCCCACTTTACAAACAAGTAGGCTGAGATCCAGAGGAATAACTCACTTGCCCTGGATCACTCAGCTGTTTGATAGCAGTGCCACAAGAAAATAAAAACAAAACAAAGAAACAAACAAACCAACCCAAGAGATCTTCTTCTTCCAAATCCTATGCCTTTAATGCCCCAGAATGACCTGTGTCATTCTGTACCATATAGAATCGAATTCAGTATAATGAATGATAGGGTGCTTGGCAATGAAACCCATGCTGTATTTTCTCTCCAATCTTCAACAGAGATGTCACGGTATTGTTATTTTGCTGTGAATACTTGTTTCAAATGAGGGAACATCTACCTTGCTGCCTGAGACACAATGTCAAACCCAGAGTGCCATGAGTTTCAGGAACATTCTATCAACTCTAAAATAATGCAGTCTACTCTTGACTATGCATTTGGTTATGCTTCCCTTATTAAAGAGTTGGCTCCTTCACTCTGACTTCCATTCATTTTTAATTCATCCCTCTCAAGAAAATCTCCAAGAAAGAACCAGATCTGTGTAGAGATTAAACATAAATTATTAACAACACTGGAACACCCATTTCCTATCTCCTCTTTTGGATGCTCAAAGTTGTGATGAAAAAAAAAGAAAAAAGAGAAAGCAAAGAAAGCAAGAAAAGAAAAAAGGAAAGAAAGAAAAAGAAAACATTGTTGTCAATGTGCCCACTTTTATATTAGAAGTTGGACAAAATATTCAAGCAGAGAATGGATGACCAGCTCATCCTTTAGGTGGGACCCCTTCAAGGGACAGAAGGTTAGCTGTCCATGTGCCCACCTCCATCTTGTTCCCATACGTTCAGACCCCTCCTTGCGGAGACACTTTACCCCCTTTCAAACACATGTGGCCCGAGCAACAGTCTCTATTTTTAAAAAACATGTCCCTGCCTTTTACATAGATCAGCGGAAACAACAAACTATTGGAACAAATTATTGTTAATTTAAGGTAGAAACATCTGACTTGAGCATCAACTTGACTTATGATTTCTCTGATGAAATCCTCTTTCAAATTTTATAAACTCTAGAATCTAAAATTACCGATTCAGCCACAAAGTATAGTTTTAATTTCTGAGGAGGGCATGGTTAGTACAAAAGGTAGAGATGAGAAGGAGGCAGCAAACACATGAATATCATGAGAAGCTTTCTAACCATTGTGGATCGTGGTGGGCAACGCCACCCAGCAGGTGCTTTACCCAGAAGGTCAATCACACAGAATTCAGGTGAATTCATTAGCAAAGGAGAGGTCACAGATACACATACAAGCAGGTGAGATGAGATAGTTCAAGTCTCATGGGTCATTCTTTTCATCTCAAAGACTGTAGAGGGCAGCTCCTTTAAAGAAACTGAAAGAGGCAGGGCAAAATATTCAAGCAAGAATAGATAGCTGGCCCATTCCTCAGGAGGAATTCCTGTGAGGGTGAGGAACTTAGGCTGAACGACATTTAAGAACAATTCCAGGGCTAAGATTCTATGAAAGATTTCAATCTGCAAATACCTTAATTTCATCTTATGGGAGTCTTGCTTTGTTTTGGGGTTTTTTTTAAACTAAAATTCAGAGCTTATCCCTTAAAGCATGTTGTACCTTTAAATTTAAATGGATGGTAAACAGCATTATTTGTTAAGCCTTAAGTCCTCAAAGCTGAAAAACTCATTCTGCTTCTCGTACATTTGACCAATAGTGACAAATCACCCGCTGTAGGCAGCCCAAGCGGCCAATGTTTATTAAATGTCTCACTCAACCCCAAGCCTCATGAATTGTTTAACATACAAGGGAGACAAAAAGCCAGTATTTTTCCTTGTGTCAGCTCTCCTCAGGAGCGTCTCTGCTCTGCTCCTCTCCCTGCTGGCCAGCAACAGCATTAACATTCATTGTTCTTAAACACACGGGGGCTTCGGGGACCTCTGTATACACAGCCAATCCTGTGCCAAGTGTCTACGAATGCGCACCCAGTCTACAAGCACAAAGAGGCACATGGGGGGGCCACGCTGATGGTATACACTTAGGAGGGGAGGGCAGTGGGCAGAAAGTTCTGCCACCGCTGAGAATAATTCACACGTGCCAGAAAAAGTACCCAGTAATCTCACACCATGAAGAAGCCCTCGTAAAATCAGTACGGACAAAATGAGACTTTTCAAGTCACGCATTTAAAGTTAGCCACAAGAAACCACAAGAAAGCTGGATTAGGTAACTGGCGACCTGCAACACAGAGACTCTTAACCAGCCTCAGGGAGAGCTCAAGAATTTCACCATTGTGGCTTTTTTCCCACACTACTTTCCTCCACATTTTGTAGGAAAAGATAGGAAGGCGCCCTGTCAGAGTTGTAGCATCTCCAGAGGCACGTGTAATCATGAGTCTCTGTGATTCTAAGTAGCTAAACATTTCTAATAAATAACTTGGATTTTTCTCAGAGAATAAAATATTGTATTGCAGCATGATAGACGTGAAAAGTTCAAGGAAAATTGTATTGCCATAAGTGTCTACTTAACAGGCATTCATTGCTACTAGTTCTATACATAGGTTTCAGCTGGTCCCACAAATATCCCCACAAAGTTAACCTTAAAGGATTTCTTAACTGCTTTGTAGCAGTCCCCAGGAAGGCCAATTCTATGATGCTGATCATTAAGAATTAGGGGACAACTCAAGTGGGTTGGAAATGTAAATCCTGATCAACAAAGACAGAGGTCTCTTCGGTCTGCAATACTTGATCATATTAGAAAGGGACCCTAAACATTGAATAAGTCTCTCTCTTTCTAGCGTTCTGTGATCAACATGACCTTGAGCTAAACCAGCAGTCCCTGAGCTATTCCAGACTTGGACACTCTTTCCCTCCTTCTTTTTCCTAAAGGGAGAGCTAGCGATCTTCTTATTATATTACTATTGCAAGGGGGTCTAAGACAGGGATACATTTTTAAAATTGAATAAATACAGAAATGAAACAATTCACCATCTGCACATACCAACCAACCACATAACATAATTGCAGTAATCAGAGGTCATCCATGGAAATGCAGAAAACCGGAGGTGGTATTTTCCATTCGTGACATCCAATCCTCAAACAAAGATTTTCTGTGGTGATTGTAAACAGCAGTTAAACTCCCTGGAGAAACACATTTTCCTAGAAGACTGCATGTATGTGGCTCATACAGCATGTTTTTATTACTATTATTTGTCTCATCTTTCACATATCTTTGCTGATGAAAATTCACAAAAAACGAAAATAAGACTGCAAAGGCAAGGGAAAAAAAAGAGTCCTAGATAATGGCAAATGTAATAAACCTTAATAATTCTCTCTTGCTTGTTCACATAGCTGAATCTAATCTTTAGGAGGACCTATGCAGGTTACTTTTGCAAAAACAGAAAATTTTCCTTTTTTGTTCTACATTGGACATCAGCAGCTGTTGTGCTTCAGTAGACTCAGAAGTTTTAGAGTAGCAAGGGCAAAAAAAAACACTAACAAAGCTAGAAATTCAAGAGTGGAGGACAATGCCAGGAAAACGAAGTCGAGTGGTATGATTCAAGCTGCCGTACAGGTCAGGACGATAGCTCTTCTTTCTCAAACAGGCCCAACAAGACCACTCTCATTCTCTAATCATCATAACATTTTATAAAGTGCACACTTATTTTCAGACTATCGAGTTCTTCCCAATTTAAACACTGCGTGCTTCTTCCCATTAATTTCCTTTTCCTACAATTCCATGATGATCCTCTAAAGTCCAATAGCACTGACTGTGCACATCCTTCATGGGGGACATTTAATATGATAACCTGTAGTTTCTCTTTTAATACACCCTGATTATACATGTAATATTCCCTAGGGACTGAGACCATGATATATCATCTCTTAGTATCTCCAATTCCTGTACCATCCAATACAGTGAAAGAGGTAAAAATCACCTGTTGATGATAAAAATTTCTGTTTCCATTTCATAACCAGCAGTCTGTCCATTACTGAGAGCTGGATTCAATACTTCTTATATTCATTCATGCAACAAATAGATTTATATAGAATTTCACTCACCACTGCCTACTTGCTTATCAGAAAAGGACAATGACATAATGTGGCCAGAGCATGAACGAAAATGGAATAGACTATTAAAAACAGAGAAAAAGATTAAGAGAAGGCAGCCCAACATGCCATGGTAAACACGACCGTTACCTCCATCTCTGCCTCTCATGGGTAAACAAAAGCAGTTCCTCTCTTCACACCTTCTCCCATCAGCAAGGCCAGAGCATAATCCTGCTGGAACTCAAATTTTAAGCGAGTGCCGTAACTTCATCAGGGCTAGAAAAAAAGCCAGCCTGTGGCTTTACACCAATCTCTGACTACAATCATTTAGTGATTTGACTTCTTAGTTTCAATCTTTTTGGAAGAGAGTCTAACAGTTGGCACCATTTCCCAAGAAACTTCCTAGAATCCAAAAATTGCTCCATAATGTATTTTTCTACAAACCTTTCTTGATAAAAACTCATAATTGTGCAAAGAATATTCACTTTTGCACTGGGTGTTGTCCAGTCTCTCAGACTCCCCTTTTTGTTTCCCTGGGGAGAATTTCTGATAGGAAATTTACCCTCATGTGTCTTTCTTTATACTTTTGTGTGAAACTGCATTTTCTGTTTCCATCTCATTTTAGAGAACAGCTCTATTCTAGATTTTTATAGGCATGACCCTCCTCTTCTTGATCCACCCATAATCACCACTGGTGATGTTTGTTTCAATAACATGCTTATGTACTGACATGACAATTATGGAACTGGAGTAATAATAATAATAAAAAAAAAACCAGCACAATTGAGTGCACTAGATTCTCAAAGAAAACCTAAAAGTGTAACTACACTTTAGCACATAAGTTAAGGAACACTGGCTAGAGAGATGCAAAAGAACACAAGAGAGAGAAAAGGTAGCATGCTTTAAACATGAATTTATTGGCAAGATTGCTACAGGGTAAAAGTCTTTAGTTGGAACAGACACAGTATGGGAGTACACATGCTAGAACACTTTGGTTATGTGCCAGAAGTCTTTTTCAACAGCCACTTTGAAACATGTATATTTATAGACAAAGAGAACCATAAAAATTGCATATGGTCTTCTGACCACTTGAGCACTTAGCTTCAAATAGAGAAGTGAAGTGGAAGCCAATTCAATCTTTATTCTCCCATTTTTTAATACTTTGCTGGCAAAACATTACACCTGCCATTACCATTTGCTACTCTTAGTTAAATCCCTGAAGGCCATGCTCTGAGATTCCTAAGACGAGAGGCTGCTGCCTGTTATAAGGGGAAGGGTTGAGCTTCCATAACAATTAAATAAGTCCCTCTAGGAATCCAAATCAGCTTGGGCTTTAGGAGGAAAATACCTGCTTTAAGGAAAAAGGAAGAGATTTTTATTACCAACATAGCCTAGAGGTGAAACCACGCTTAAGCAGGAGGTGCTGTTTGAGAGGTTTGTGTGTTTATTTATTTTTTTTGGTGACATATTGAATCATAATGGAAACAGTCAGAAACCAATGGGTTGTTTATATTGTGACCATTGTCCTTCTTTCTGGTTTTCCTTTTTCTTGCTGGTGCGTCCCTGTTTATCCGATCTAATGCAATAAAATGCATAATTAATTTCTAAACGCTTCCGTTGAGCGGTGCAATTTGTCAAGTTGAGTTGTTAATAGAATTAAGCTTTTTATCAGCGATTAGCAAAAGAAGGTAAAAAAAATTAATTACGGAATTGTATGCCTCCCTGGTTCAAAGCCAGGTTTTGGATTAAATGTTCAATAAAGGTTTCTTGACACGTTATAAAACATTAGCAAAAGCTGCTTTCCTCTAGTGTGTTTAGAACCTGTCTCCGTGTAAAACCAACCAGCAAGGAAAGAGCATTTGGGTAGATCTTTGTGCACACCAGCATTGGGAAACAGAAAATCACCTACACAGCTTATCGAATAGGAAGAGCCATTCGCAAATCCCATATCCAATAAGGAGTTAATATCTAAAATACATAAGGAATTCATACAACTCAACAACAAAAAAACAACCTGCCCAGTTAAAAAAGTGAGCAAAGGATCTTAACAGACATTTTTCCAAAAAAGAAAAACAGATGCCCAACAGGCACATGAAATCAAAGATGTTCAACACCACTAATTATTAGGGAGATACAAACTGAAACCATAATAAGATATCACCTCACACCTGTTAGAATGGCTAGCATCAAAAAGACAAGAAACAACAAGTTTTGGAGAGGATATGGAGAAAAAAGAATCCTCATATACTACTGGCTGGAATGAAATTGGTGTAGTCATTATGGAAACAGTATGGAGATTCCTCAAGGAATTCAGAATAGAACTACCATATGATCCAACAATTCCAATTCTGGGTATTTACCCAAAGGATTTGAAAATAAAGATTTGAAAAGTCATGTGCATCCCTCTGTTCACTGCACTATTATTTAAAATAGCCAAGACAGGAGAACAACCTAAGTGTCCATCAATGGATGAATGGATAAAAATGATGTGATACACACACACACACAATGGAATACTACTCACCCATTAAAAAATGATGAAATTGTGCTATTTGCAACCACCTAGATGGACCTTTTGAGGATATTATGGTTAATAATAATAGGTTAAGTGAAATAAGTCAGACAGAGAAGGACAGATGCTATATTATTTCATCATATGTAGACTCTAAAGGCAAAACAAATGAACAAACAGAACAAAACAAAAACAAACTCCTAGGTAGAGAGAACAGACTGACGGTTACCAGGGGGAAGGGGTTTGAGGGGTTTGAGGGGTTTGTCCTCCTCCTCCTCCTCCTGGGTAAAGGAGTCAACTGTATGGTGATGGATGGCAGTTAGACCTTCAGCGGTAACCACTTTGTAGTGTATACAAATGATGAAGTATTATGTCTTACACCTAAAACTTACATAATATACCAATTTTACCTCAATAAAAATAATCACTTTTACAAAATACTAAGGAAAACCCTGGTTTCCCTATACTGCTCAAGAGAACAGGCAAGCTGTAAGCTTACAGGTGTAAAAACCAAAAACCTTTAATTTTCGATAGTGTGATTTGCAGCTTGAGCAAAGTTGAACAACTGGTTGGATCAAGTAATAGAACAGAGCATTGATGACATGATTAATATAATATGCCTTGTAGTTATATACCACATACCCAAAAAGGTTATTATGTAAAGGGTCAAAAGTAAAGAACTGAAAGGCAACTCAGAATATCTGATCATCTCAATTCACTTCTCGTATGCTTGGTACTCTCTTCTCTCTCCTGTGTCCTTGTCACCTCATCTTCCTATAAAGCTGAATAACTGAATCTATTTCATTCTCTCACTTTCTCTAGTCCAAGCAAGAAGGATGGAGAGAAAAGGATGAATCCGATGGGTTAGACCCTGACATCCACTGAGTCACTTTTTACGAAGGGCATAAGTTACTCCCCAGCAGCAGGAAACAAGCCTCATTTTACCTTGATTCAACTGCTTGTACTCAGGGCAGCAAGCACTTCTTACCTGCTCTTCCACATCTGGGGCTACCGTGCTAGGGCTGGCTGTCCACTTCCAAATCACACACTGGGGGCACCTTGGGGCAAGGCCAGGACATGGTTTCCATAGGAAAGTTTGTGCTCTTCGAAGAAGGTGCACTCATTGCGCAGATCCCAAGTTCGAAGTTTAGGTTGGGAGGTCAGAGGTTGCCCTTCAGCCTTGGTGTTAAGTCACGTTCTCTAATCCCTCTTATGGCAGAGAAGGAACCACTGGAGTTACAGGGAACTTTTACAGACTAATAAAATGGGCACACATTTACAAATGGAGTATACGAAATCTATGCATGTATATACCATCTCTCAGAAACCTGGGAGAAGGAGTGAGTGGCAGGCACCAAACGTACCATGTAAATAAAGCATTCTTCTCCTATCACAGGCTCTCCTAGTTCAGGCTTCTATAACAAAAATAGCACAGACTGGGTGGCTTAAACAACAAACATCTATTTCTCACAATTCTGGAGACTGGAAAGTCCAAGATCAAGACACTGGCAGGTTTAGCGTCTGATGAGAGCCTGCTTCCTGGTTCATGGATGGTCGTCTTCTCACTGTGTCCTCATGTGACAGAAGGGGTGAGAGAGCGCTCTGAGGTCTCTTTCTTATAAGGGCACTGATCTCATTCATGAAGGTTTCATCCCCATGAACTAATCACATCCCAAGGCCCTATCTCCTAATACATCACAGTGGGGCTTAGGACCACAACTTATAAATTAGGAAGGGAGTAGTGATACAACCATTCAGTCCATAACCAATGTTTACCCTTTTCTCCTGTTTTCTTAGTCCTCGTTCTTTCCTTTTATTCTCTTCCGTATTTTCTGCTTTCCAACATTCTTTGGATAATTTCCTGGGTACACAAGCAGGACTCAATTTGTAAGAAGCATTCAGAGCATCACAGTACGACTATCTTATGCAACAGGTTTGGATTCTATGAAACAATGCTATTATTTTACTTCCTATATAAATTATAGATTTGTACTAGATAGTTGCTGCTAATTATAAAATAAACAATAACAATAGATATCTGGTTGAGACTTGTAACGAGCAGTGTGATTCTTCTGGCTGTTTGAATTTGAGCTCCATGAACTCTAGGGACATTTTTAGTCTTGCTTATTATTACTGTAACCTCATTATCTGGAGTTTCTGATTCATAGTAGGTTATTCATAAATATTAGTTAAATCAGTGAATACTTATACTTAAGTGAATGTTATTCTTTGTCTTTTTCTTATTTCAACTCTTCTACTGAAATTTTTTTAAAGTATTTCTTTGCTTACTTCCTCAGTAAACATGGAGACATACTTTGACTTTCCTTAATGACTCAGAATTTTGCAGTGCCTCCTTAAGTATGAGTAATATTAATTAGCACTATAAAATTAATAACCTGACAATTATCAGGTAAAATAGGAGGAATTAAAACGGATCCTCATTGACCCTAACTTGCCAGCCTGCTTGCTTTTTGACTGATTCTTTTATTCTAGCTTGTTTTCTTGTACTTTATCTCATTCTCATAAAAGAATGAAGAATGTGCAATTCGATGGCCTCCTGAACTAGATTTAACACAGTTGCCTTTCTACAAAATTAATGAGTAAATCTAAGGATGAATCTATCTTCTCCCAAATTACTTTCCAACCTTCATTATAATCTCTTACCATTTGTATGTCTCCTTTGAATTTTCAGTAGCTTTGAAGTATTTTTTGTTAGCTAAACATTAACAGTAACAGTTAAATATGAAACCTTTACTTTCTGTTGTTTTTTTTAATTGAGTAAAAATCTTCTCCATTTAAAAAATTAGTATATTTGAGAATCTTAATCTCTAAAGTACTAAAAACAGTGTCAGGGGTGATTTTTTTCTCTTTTTTATTAAAATTTAGTAGAATTCTAGAAGAAACAACATTGTAAAAAAAAACCTTATACTATAATTAGGTGATGGAAATCTCTTTTACAGAAATGTATCATATTCTAAGTAACATGGAGGTCCATAGTTTGAATTAAGAAAGCAACAATTGCAAATAGGAAAATAAGAAAATATTATCACACCTTAGCGCTGCTTATGAAAGTGAGCACAATTGCCTAACAGTAAAATAGTTATTATTTTCAGCTGGACATATCTGCCACAGTGGTCCCTTTGCATTATTTTACTGTGATTATATATGCAAAGAGACCACTCAATAGAAAAAAGAGAGAAAGAGAATGACATTTATGCATAAATTTGTACTTTATTAGCAAATGGTTTATGTGTAACACCCTTGAAAACTATAGTAATGATTTTTTTCATCAATAAAAAAAAAATTTTTTTTTTTAAAACCCAATCCACAAATGGGCAGAAGACCTAAATAGACATTTCTCCAAAGAAGACATACAGATGGCCAACAAACACATGAAAAGATGCTCAACATCACTAATCATCAGAGAAATGCAAGTCAAAGCTACAATGAGGGATCACCTCACACCAATCAGAATGGCCATCATCACAAAATCTGGAAACAACAAATGTTGGAGAGGGTGTGGAGAAAAGGGAACTCTCCTGCACTGTTGGTGGGACTGTAAGTTGGTACAGGCACTATGGAAAACAATTTGGAGGTTCCTTCAAAAACTACAAATAGAACTACCATATGATCCAGTCATCCCACTCCTGGGCATATACCCAAAGAAAACCATAATCCCAAAAGAAACATGTGCCATAATGTTTATTGCAGCACTATTTACAATAGCCAGGACATGGAAGCAACCAAAATGCCCATCAACAAACGAATGGATAAAGGTGTGGCATATATATACAATGGAATATTACTTAGCTATAAAAAGGGATGAGATGGAGCTATATGTCATACATAGTGAAGTAAGTCAGAAAGAGAAGGACAAATATTGTATGCTAACTCACATATACGGAATCTAAAAATGGTACTGATGAACTCAGTGACAAGAACAAGGACGCAGGTGCACAGAATGGACTGGAGAACTCAAGGTTTGGGAAGGGGCGGGGGGTGAAGGGGAAGCTGAGATGAAGCGAGAGAGTAGCACAGACATATATATATTACCAACTGTAAAATAGATAGCCAGTGGGAAGTTGTTGTATAACAAAGGGAGTTCAACTCGAGGGTGGAAGATGCCTTAGAGGACTGGGATGGGGAGGGTGGGGGGGGGGAGTCAAGGGAAGGAGGGAATACGGGGATATGTGTATAAAAACAGATGATTGAACTTGGTGTATCCCCCCAAAAATAATAAATAAATAAATAAAATTTTAAAAAAATAAAATAAAATAAAAAAACATCACACATAAATGCAGTTGTTTTGTCTTTACGTAACCTAATCTGTTGATATTTGAATTTGGCCTAACCCTACACAAGGATTATCTTTTTTTTTAACCAAAACATATCAGTTCCTTGGTCCTCTAACACTGTTCAGCATATTTAGTAATTAGGACAACAGAAATATGAAATTCTGCAAAATTGTGCAGTTGCTAAGCATTCAGCTGATAAATTTTCATAACGCACATTTAGCTATCCAATAACATGTCAATCTTAAAACGCCAACGCTATCTTACCAGCAGTGCACATGCTTCAATCAGTTGTATTTACTCAAGAATATTTATTTTAGCTTATTTACGATACATTGGTCCACAAAGAGCAGTTAAAAACACTCAAATAAAATATGGTTTGTATGTTCTAATATTGTTCTATGAGTAAAAGATACTATGCGATAGTTATAATTGCTCCCAAATCGTAAAGAATTTAGATGGGCTCATTTTCGCTCCTGACAGTCTACACTCTAAAAGAAAATTGGAAAATTCTGTCCAAGCTTTTTCTTATGTTCATTGTTCCTCAAAATTATATGTGTTTTCCTATTTTAAGGCTTGTAACAGTTTGATAGATTATTTTTCTATCTTTCACAACTAAAAGTCAATATGACAGTGATGTGTATGGAACTAGAATTGAGAAAGCACTGCATCAATATGTGTAGTTATGGCACTGGTGGGATTGGTAGTGAAGTGCGATGATGTGGTCGTGTCACCTACAGTAATCACTCATCTTCCGGTGGTTGAGTGTACAGGTGACTGGGGAATTCTTTAGGTAACAAATATCCTCAGATAGAAAAGTGTTTGATTCTCCTACTTCTTCACTCCTTGCCACCTAATCCAACTACTGGCCTTATCCAACACCTTGCCAATTACTAGCCTCATCTCTACAATATCAATGCTACGTGCTCTGTCTTTTTTCTCATTTTGCTTCATCTCACAATACAACCTTTCTTTTCTGTAGTTTTTCTCCGCAGTTCTCTACCTGCAACTTCCCAGGTATGGACGGGGTGCTTGAGAGGTTATATTTTCAAGTGCAAGTGTTTGCTTCACAAATAGATTTACATCTCTGGTTTGCATTCAGGAAGATGTTCTCAGGTGATTGATGGAATCACCAAGGAAAAGGATGCTAAACTTTTCTTCCTTCTAATCCTTTCAGGAAAGATCCTTCTTTACACGTATAGCACTTTTAAATTTCCCAAGGGGTTACACAAACACACGTTATTTCATTTGACATTTACAGAGACCCCCCCCCCAGTGGTAGGTAGAACTCTAACCTCTGGGCGTCTCCCTCCTAATCCAGTAATGCACAGATGTAAAAAAATAATAATTAAAGCACATGACCTCAATATATACAACTTGTTTTCAAATAATACACAAAAACTGCTTTACTAATGTATTATAAATCACAGTAATATAAGTGCAAAAGATATAAAAATAGAAATAAAAATGAGTGACATTAAAAAATATAGAATTTCTAATCATTTCTTCAAGACCTCAGGGCATAGAATCCTGAGACCACTGCATGATCTGCCAGGCCATTAGCAACTGCAGTTGGACACTTAACTGTAGCACTGATCCATCACCTGGGGGAGGTTCGTGGGAGGGGGTGGGGTGTAGCATTTGTAATGCTACATGCAGCATAACCCTTAGGTTCCTACCTCTGTTCCCACTTTCTCTGGCTTGAGCCAGATGAACATTTGTGAGGCTTAGAGGAGTGGAAGCCAACTCTGTGCATCCGTGCCTTGGGGAGGGAGAAGCTGGGCCCAAGGCAGCATTTCCTGAGGGAGATTCAGCCTTCAGCGAGAAGTGCTCTGAGTGTTTGTTGTAGGGGGTAGAGGTGCAGGTAGGGATAGAGCATCCCCTGGGGGAGGATGAAGCTGATTATCATTCTGGGCACGTGAAACAGTTTGTGCACAATTAACTTTTCTGAAGCATATTCCAGAGCTTTCAAATTATGTTTTGTGTAGTGTAATTCTACCCTATTACCCTTAGCCACATATACCTTGGTATCACAGTATTGTAAATCATTCCTTTGCCTCCTTAGCGGTTACAACTTTCTGATATAACACTTGTAGATAGTAATCATGCATATTCTATCCTAGTTCTCGCAGCAAAACTAGAGCTATTTTATGCTTCTAATCTTTCTTCATGTGTCCTAAAGTTTTTTAATCATCTTTGTTGTTGGTTTCTTCTTTCATTTCCAGTTATCAGTATCTTTCTGATCCTGGGGCGCTCAGACTTAGAAGGAGAATGCCAGATAGAGTCTCACCTTACTGTATAAATAAGAGCCATGGGCTACAGCGTTCCTGTTCTGTGATAGTTTGTCTGTTTATGAAGCCAGTGCTTTTATACATGTTTATTAGCTTAGCATCAGGTTGAATTATCAGCATGTCACCTTGCTATTTAGAAAGCTATCTGATTTCCTCTTCTTCATGTCATCCTTCTAACTTTAGCTGTCTTTCTCATAGCTTTGAATTCCATTTTTTTTCCCAGTTTTGCTTTGTTCAATATAGTGATCTGTGGTTTGCCGCATTTCCTGTTTAAAAAACAATTCAGTTGGATGAATTGGGAGATTGGGATTGCCATATATACATTACTAATAAGAAAAAAAACATCAAATTGTACACTTTAAATACATGCAGTTTATTGTATATCAATTGTATCTCAATAAAAGTTCTTAAAGAAAAAAATAAAAAAATAAAAAACAATTGCCTACCTAGGAAATTAGCATAGTATCTTGCACCCAATCTTTTCTGAAGATTAGGTTCTTCAGAAAATTCTTAGCCTACTGTGAGCAGGTCTACAGAATGTACTGATCTTGGAAATCTTTCCAAAATGTGCTAACTTTGATCAGTGTCTTTGCCACAAGAATGTGCTGCTACTCTCCATTTGGGTATGTACACTTACATTCACATATTTTCCTAAATTAAAGGAAGAGAGGATTGAGCAAATATTTTAATACTCCATATGGTCAATGTACACAACAGAAGAATCACCTGAGAATGTAATAAATGCTAAATCACTTCTCTGATGACCCTAATGAATCCTCTTCTTACCATTTTCTTATTATTTTTCTGACCCAAATTGAGTTAGAAATATGCATACTTTATTTGCTAATTTAGGTGTTTTTCACCCAAGTATCAGGACTTGTGCTAAAAAAAAAAAGTCATTCCAGTATCCCCAACTCGTTATGCAAACAGGACCAATAAATACCACCTGTAGTTATGCCTTTCACTTGATGGTATTGAATCTGCGATTTGATTTTAACCATCAGGAAGTAGCAAACATAAATTATAGATCTGACATTGTGGCATGGGAAGATTTCAATCTTCTTGGGCTTCTAGATTTTAGGGGATAAATGATAAAAATGCTGACAAATGTCCTTTCTGACTCCACATTGAGGTACTGAGTTCTCCCGTAAATGCATTTTTTGTGTTAATGTTTTAGACACCTCTGACTCATTAACGTGTTCAAGATCCTGTCTGAGATCCTAGGTTTTGGGGCTAGAGGGTTGTGACTTTCTGTATTCTCTGTGGACACCAGATAGATGGCAGACACTTTTTGGTGCATGAAAAATAGAGCTACTAAATCTTGTTTAGACTATTGTATCAGAAAAGCTACCATGGCACAGAAAAGAATGCAGTAAATTTCTGATCATAAATCACTTAGCACATCTTGCTAAAGGAGCAGGGAAAGAGTTTAAAAAGATATCGTGTGCTTAAGAGGCTAGCAAGAAAAAGAAAAGGACATTGACTGGGGAAGCATGAAATCATCGAAATCAAAGCAAGCCACATAATTTTCAATTTTCTGTGCTTGGAATCCTCTTCTAGGTCCCTCATGAGGCAGGTGCAGGGATTGAGGTGCTCAGATACACTCACGGAAGCTGGCATGGCGAATGCCCAGTGAGCCGAAAGCCCAGTGATCTTGCTTTGTAGGCTCCTAGAGCAATGGTTTGGTTAGGGAGATGGTCCGGGGTGGGGCTCTGTCACTCCAACCATCCTCAATGGGGAAAGCTGCCTGCTCGCTTATGGCCAAAGAGAAGATAACACTCAGAAGAAGAGGGAGGAAAAAAATGTTGCTGTGAGGCAGCTTATTGAAGTTATGAAAGCCAAAGATAACAAAGAATGTGATCAGGACACAGATAGGAAGGCAATCATAATGAACTATGTATGTTCTCAATTGCAGGAGCTGATCAGTATACTATAAAAAGGATGGATTTTTTTTTTGTAGTCATATTTTTGGTAAGAAACTATATATTGAGTTTAAATAGTATTTTCAGCTTCACTTCAATGAAGTGAAGCATACTTCTCTGTGGCATATATCAAAATTACAAGTTTTTATATTGCTTCTCATTAGAACACTGGTTTTATGTTTTTCAGTACAGAGTTCTAGAAATGTGAGCTTCTGTTTGTAAGACTCAATACAATTAATGTTAGTGATCCACTCACATCACTAATGTTTATGTACATGGAAAAATATATTACTTTGTTGCAACCTTTGACTTCTAAGGAATTATGGCAGCATGGTTTTGAGGCCAGGATTCTTCCGGAAAGAGGAAGGGAGTCATCTGTGGCTTCTCTACTAAGATAGGAGTGGAGCACACTCAGCTGCTCCGGAGAATGCAAAGCAAGTGCAAAGCGCAGATCAGTTCCGAGAGGCTCCCTCTGAAAACGACGGTGTGTTGCTACTGGGCATGATGACATTGAAACATGTCTGCGTATCAGCCTGCACTTGGCTATTACCACCTGCCTGTCTTTAAAGGGCAGTGCCACCTTTTACCATTAAGTCATCTGCTGGTTCTGCAGATTGCTAGGTAGGTAAACTAGATCAGCAACTTAAAGTGGAAGATGCTCAGTATTCTGCTGCCTTCCTGGCCTCTTCCTCTGTACCTGGTAGAACTCTAAAAATTTACTTTTTGGGGATGAAGAGATAAGAAAGTTCTTCGTCTGGTCTTCCTTCAGATTGTTTGCTTAATCTGGACCTCAATCTGGATTTCATTTTGGGCCAAGATGGAGAGTTATCTGGATCTGCCTGCCTGCCAAGGTTGGGCAGTTCTGAAATGGCCTTGAGATATTTCTCAAAGGGGAAAGGGGGTGGCTTTCAAGACACGAAATCATAGCTCGAGTGCAGTCCCGCTGAAGGTTGGCACAGTTCAGCTTCTGGCGTCAGACTCTTTGGGAGGCTCACAGGAGCTAAAGGAGATTGTTCAGTGTTTCTGCTTTGCCGTGAAAAACAAGGGATATAGAGGAGTTAGAGAAAACAGAAGTGGGGATGGGTAAACGTTAAACTCATCAGCCCTATTCTATTTATTTTTAATCCACTCATTTTCCAAGCCTCTATTTCATAGTCATCTATTTCTTTGACAATCTCTCTAGTGAGTTGACAACTGTTTTGTAATGTCCATGACTACATATACATTATTATATCTTTATATATTGATTTTCAGTTGAAGGAGGCTGGAGATTAGGCTCTCATATTAAACAGATTTATAATGTTGCACATACTTTACTGAAAACCAACTTTGGCATGAAAAAGTATCTGCTCAGGAGTACCACGGCTGTCAATTTTTTCCTTCCTGGGAAGGGTCACCTACAGAGAAGCTAAAGTTTGTGTTAGAAAAAAAATTTTTAATTGGGAATTTGGCACTTGTCTGTTATGACTTCCAAGAGATTCCAGGACTGCATTCCTATTAAGGCTGAACGTGGAATTGCATTTGGTACTTTTATATCATAACAGGTTTACATCTATCTTTTTGATGATATGGTAACTTCAAATCTACATACAGAGGGCTCAGAGCCCTGCCATCTGCTTCCCCATCAAAAGAAACACAACAGTTTATATTTTGCCAGAATATGGCTTTAGTTTATATGTCCTGCTGCTCTCACCACAGGAATTTAAATAACTGTTCCAGGGTGATGGAGTCCTTATGAGGGGAAAGTTCTCCCCCCCTCAATGCCTTGCCTCACACCAGTGTCATAACCACTGTCCAGAGAAGTGGTATAGCATCTTTCCCGCAGGTGAGAAGAAAGTATCACAGTCAACTATCTTGGTCATTCTTTGGAGCTTACATACAGGCCTCCTCAAATGTTTCTGTGCTGAACAAATAAGACCCCACTAAGGTTCCTTTGTCAGCTTGTGATTTGGGCAGTTGTTTTCCCCGTGTCCTCTTCCCCTGACCTGGGCTGGCAATGTAACATACGTTGTGCTCTCCTATTAAAATCAAAGGCAACATATGTTCTTATCTTTGGCTTAAATTTCTAAAAGTTTTTACCTTCAAATAACTATCAGCATGAACGGGGAACTTCAGGCTTTTGTCTGTTGAGTTTTTTTTAACATAAGAGAAGAACTTTATTTTCTCCTCTTGAGAGTTTCTCCAGGGTCACAATTACCTAAAACTTTATACGTAGCATTTAGCACCCTTTCTACCCCTAGCCAACCTCTTCCCTTCCTTTTTTCCCCCACACAAGGGGAAACTGTGGAGAAATACTACTTAATTATCACACCACGTAACTAATTAACAGCAGGCTGTTTGTGTGTGGTATGCTAATGAGATATTAGAGATCAAGCATATTTTACTGACAAGACATGGGTTCCTATTCTGCCCTTCACCTGGCTGTGGATTTCCAGCTGACAGTTAACGATGATGAGATTGGAATTTATTACGTCGCTTGCAAGCCAAGAACTTTTCGAGAGGGCAGAAAGGTCAGGCAACAGAATCACTCCGAGGAAGCAACTCCGGAGCTGAAACCAAGAGACAGGAAAAAACCTGAGGATTTCATTTATAGGAAACCATGGAATGTGTAGAGCACCCGAGGATGCCCGATAAACAGGGAACTTTCACTATTATTTTCGGTGACCCAGCGATGGAAGATGAACGCATCAGAAGTGAATTATTGATTAGTTACTTGTATGTGTGCCGTCGGTCCAGATTTGAGTGTATTCGTTTCTAAGTCCTCCAGAGACAGCCTAAAAAGATTGGCATTTCACAGAGAGGTGAGGTCAGAGGCGTACAGGGAAGTGTACAGAGAGGAAAGAAAAAGGATACAGGGAGAGAGGGAAAATGGAAAGAATAAATATTTATAATCACTTCTGTCTGATTCGTGAGGAAAAGATTACAAACGGAAGAAGCAGGGATGTTAGCAAGACGACAGTCACATTAATGCTAACATTAAGGATAATTAACACTGGGTGTGCCTCTCCTGGAGGCAGATACCTGCTAAGCGCTTTAAAAGAATCCACTGGAGAACTCAGGGTTGCGGGGGCGGGTGGTGAAGGGGAAGCTGGGACGAAGTGACAGAGTAGCATAGACATATATATACTACCAACTGTAAAACAGATAGCCAGTGGGAAGTTGCTGTATAACAAAGGGAGTTCAACTCGAGGATGGATGATGCCTTAGAGGACTGGGACGGGGAGGGTGGGGGGGACTCGAGGGAGGGAGGGAATACGGGGATATGTGTATAAATACAGAAGATTGAACTTGGCATACCTCAGATAAATAAATAAATAAATAAATAAATAAATAAATAAATAAATAAATAAATAAATAAATAAATAAAGATTATCTTACAGATGCCCCATCCTAGAGAGGACTATGATAAGATCAATGTAGGGTTCTGAAGCAGAGTGTCTCTGACCACTATCTCTAAAAAGAGATTCAAAAGTGAGAATTTCTGCAGTACATCAAGGAGAACGGGCTTCCACTGTGTGCACTCAGCTGGAATGCAAAGCACGTGCTGCATCTTTTAAGTGTCCATATCCTCGGGGTCCAGAAGATAACAGGTACCCATTTAGGTGGAAAGAAACAATAGAACGTTAACAAGGTAAGTGAACTTTGAGGCAGTCCATCCCCTTTTGTTAATGAATAGTAATGAAGGTCAGAGAAGAAGAAATGGCTGTTATGAGTTGATGCCGGCGCCGCCAGGTACTTCGGATCTAGTTCTTAACCACTATTAAGAAAAACGCATTTTTGAAGCAATAGAATTAACACCGCAAGGAACTGTATTTTGCTGTCCCCCCAGTGTTTGCACAATGTTCCTGATGTGCTTCTGTGGGTGTTCCCCTTAAGTCAGGAAGAACTACTCCCTTTCTCCTCAAGTCTTATCATCAGCTGAAAGAAGAAAAGCAGCAGTCAGAATTCATAGGGAAGTCCCTTACTTGCAAAAGGGAGAAGACACTATGTCAGGCCCATCTCTGCCTACCTAGGAACCCCAGAGTTAAAACGTTGGCAGAGACATTGTCACTAGTGCAGTAACTCGCATAGTGAAGTGCTCATGAACTAAGGAACCTGTTTTCCTGCTGTCGTGTGCACTTCAATAATAAAAATGAAGTCTCTGTGTTCTCTCCAATATTTATTCATCTCTTCCTCCCCCATAAGAGAGTATCTATATTATTGGCAATTAGTTCATCTAAAAACCTCCATTTTATAGCCTCCTTTGCAATTGGAGTGGCCTCATGAGATGTAAGGAAGTCAATGGATAGAGGCTCCAGCACGTTCTCTGAAGGAAAGATGGAAACAATAGCTGGACCTCCAAAACTGTCCTTGAACCTTGAGGATGGAAGCCATATGTTATAGATGACAAAGCCAAATGATAGGCCTAGGGCAGTTCTGATATAATTTCAGCCCAGGATCTCTCTTCTGGACTATTTTATATTAAAGAAAACTAAAAGCCCTCATTTGTGTAAGCTGCTTTATTTGGGCTTTCTGTAACATGCAACTAAACTTAACCCTAATAATTCATCCTCTTTCTAGTCTCCTCTTACTACTCCTAGACTAATAAAAATGGCCATTTCCAATTTTTCTTTGTGGTAGATAAGACACCACCACCCCTTGTTACTCTAGTTTAGAAAAGGGACTCCTTTTGGTAAGCAGAGTAGTCGTGTCGGCTACAAATACATCTTGCCTAGCTAATCAAAACTCCTTTTCCTTGCTAAAATTCAAAGACTAGGCATAAATCCATACCCTATGCTTCCTGTAAGGCATGGCAATTCTTTTTCTTCTTTCCTTCTTAACTATATCTGAGGAATTCATGGGGGGTGGATGGAGGTCTGGAAAGAAAAGACAACCAGCTTCTTTATATGCTGGTATTGCCAGGTGGGAGCCTAGAGGTTCATGGCACCTCTTTAACATCCTTAGTGCCCTTCAATTTGTGGGGGTACCAGAAAGAAGCATTGTTTTTTGGAAATTTTACAAGTGTAAAATCCCTCCGTTTGGGGTTTGACTTCAATATTTTGTGTGTGTTTCATGAGTTCTAAAGATCTTTCTTTTCTCTTTCCACTGTTTTTTTAAAAAATTCGTTCATTTTTGTTTTGTTTCTTTTGGACTTCACTCATAATTTTAGAAACTGTTGCACGTTTAAAGAAATATTATTCTTCTTTTGAAGGATGAAGGACAGAGTTGGTAAGAGGGTAGGAATTTCCCTGGAGTACAGAAAAGGAATTAACTTTTGGGGCATTGAACAGTAAATGAAACGCAGTCCAACCAGATGGAAGAATCTATGGAACAACAGATCTTTCAGTGGGCTGGATAGCCATGCTATCGCTGTTAGTGTACCAACGAGTCCCGATTTCCTTGTCTAGGTAGGACCTAGACAAGCCCTCCCATTGAATGGTCCCAACAGCTCAGGAAGCTGCTGTGTTGAGAAGGGCTCTATCCATTCCATTCTGATCATCATCACTGTCCATTCTCTCCCATATACTAAGCACAAGATTTTTTTTTTAAGCTGTTTATTGAAACAAAATTGCTTTACACTCTTGTGCCAGTTTTTGCTGTACAGCAAAGTGAATCAGCTGTATTTATACATATATCCCCATATCCCCTCCCTCCCACAACTCCCTCCCACTCTCCCAGCCCTCTAAGTCATCACCCATCATCTAGTTGATCTCCCTATGTTATGCAGGAACTTCCCACTGGCTATTTTACATTTGGTAGTGTATATATGTCAATGCTTCTCTCTCACTTCATCCCAGCTTCCCCTTCGCCTCCCCCTAAACCCCATGTCCTCAAGTCCGTTCTCTACACCTGCATCTTTATTCTTGCCCTGTCACTGAGTTCATCAGTACCATTTTTTTAGATTCCATATAGATGAGTTTGTATACAGTATTTGTTTTTCTCTTTCTGGCTTACTTCGCTCTGCATGACAGACTCTAGGTCTATCCACCTCATTACATATAGCTCCATCTCATTCCTTTTTATGGCTGAGTAATATTCCATTGTATATATGTGCCACATCTTCTTTATCTGTTCACCTGTTGATGGGCATTTAGGTTGCTTCCATGTCCTGGCTATCGTAAATAGTGCTGCAATGAACATTGTGGTACATGTTTCTTTTTGGATTACAGTTTTCTCTAGGTATATGCCCAGGAGTGGGATTGCTTGATCATATGGTAGTTCCATTTTTAGTTTTTTAAGGAACCTGTTGCCGGAAAACCGTCTAGGGAGTGGATTTGTGATCTCCAAAGGAAAAGAATTTCTCCTCAGGATCAATAACAAGCCGTCTGCTCAGGTATAAGTAACAGAGTAACAGTTTAAGAAGAGAGTACAACA
Organism: Hippopotamus amphibius kiboko; assembly: GCF_030028045.1. Classification (NCBI taxonomy): domain Eukaryota; kingdom Metazoa; phylum Chordata; class Mammalia; order Artiodactyla; family Hippopotamidae; genus Hippopotamus; species Hippopotamus amphibius. Next base: position 55,532,473 of record NC_080195.1, on the reverse strand, counting down.
GCTTCCCGCACAGACACCAGAAGGGGGTAAAGAAAGACCCAAAAACAGGCCCTAAGTCCCATAATTATATACCTTTTTCTAGGAGTTAATTAGCACAAACATTCAGAAGATCATCAAAGAGCTTTACAATCCAATAAGTGCCTCCCTGCTTATGTTAACCACTACCGGGGGTTATAAATTCCAATGGAATGTACACAGCTGGGCCCATAAATTTTTCCTAACTTGATGTTTTTTTTCCTGCTTAAGCTTATCAAACCTCCATGCTGTTTTCCATAGTGGCTATACCAACTTACATTCCCACCAACAGTGCAGGAGGGTTCCCTGTTCTCTGCACCCTCTCCAGCATTTATTGTTTCTAGATGTTTTGATGATGGCCATTCTGACCGGTGTGAGGTGATACCTCACTGTGGCTTTGACTTGCATTTCTCTAATGATGAGTGATGTTGAGCATCTTTTCATGTGTTTGTTAGCCATCTGCATGTCTTCTTTGGAGAAATGTCTATTTAGGTCTTCCACCCATATGTGGATTGGGTTACTTGCTTTTTTGGTATTAAGCTGCATGAGCTGCTTGTATATTTTGGAGACTAAGCACAACGTTCTTTCATGCATCTCTCAATTATGCCTAAAAGGTAAAAGGAGGGACAAGTACAAAATTGTAATAATGAGTGGTTACAAATTTCAACTTTGCCATATATGAACTGTGTAATAATAAGTAAGATATAAAACCTCTGTAAACCTATTTCCTCATTTATACAATATGAACTGCAACCTATCTTATTAAATGTTAAATGAGCTACACAACACACATGTTATATACTTTGCCCATTTACAAATCGCATTTGGACTTTCGGCATCCTATACTCAATAAATTGTTCAAAAATATTTATTGACAAACCGTGCTCAACAAATACTTGCTTAAGTATCTGTTCGCACTGCTTTGAGTGCTTGCTGAATTTTATATATGTAATGCTACTCTGTATTTAAGCTAACAGTCAGCGATCTTATTCCATTGTGGAGCAACTCTAACAACAAGGTGATCATATACTCCAAACCAGGACACTTTTGAGAATGAAGGGAGACACTGTTAATAATTACTTCAAAACAACTGATGTAAACTGGGATTGTCCTGGGCAAATAGGGTTTTATATATATATGATCACCTTCTTACAAAACACATAGCTCTTTGTTTGATCCCTTGGTCAGGATCACAAATGAATTTGTAATTGTGAAAGTATGCACATGCTTGATTCTCTCAATGTTTAAGCCAAGAGAAGTCCCCAAGCACTGCACAAGTACGCCTTACACTGCATGACGCATTGCTTCCTGAAAACTCTGTTTATTAGATTTTTAATAAGTGAAAGTACATATACATTCCCATGAGTACTCTATAAAGAATCTCAATACTTAACCATTTTTAAAGTGATAAAATTCTAAAATCTGAATAATCAATCCTCCCATCGGGAACTCTGGTATCCAATTTATTTGCTTATAAAGTTTGTTTAGTTTTTTACTGAGTTTTCCAAAGTATGACATACCTTTAGGCGAGAGTCTTGTATGCAACATGTCCTAATAACATGTGATGGGTCAATTAATCACCTAGGACACTTTTAGTCATACAAGACCATTACTGTGATGAAAGTTGTCCCCTTAATGGGGACACAGAAACAGTAGAGGACTGTCACTGAGCAATATGAAAGGGCAATTTCCCTCCAAAACAGCACTCCATGTCCCTGGGTGGCCACAGAATTAACATCCTTCTGTCCCATGAAATTCAAGCAAGGTTGACTGCAATTGAGGTTGTGGAATTAGATGGACCACAAAGCTTCTTTACAGCATTTGAGACCTAGATTGTGATTATCTTAGCAGTTGAGTTTGTCCCAATGATTTCAGGAATTCCAGAGATGGGTCTGGTCCGTCAGCAGCAGCCTTGGCCCTTCAGTGATCAACAAGGACTAATTAAATGAAACACAGGTTAAGTTGCTCTCACTTAGGTCCAAGATAATGTATTCCTGGAAGCACCTGGGCACTGTAATCGCTAGACGCTGGATAACTTTGACTTGCTAAGGGAGTTGCAATGTTTAACATATGTTGGAGGGTCACAGAAAACCTTTCAGCTGTGACTTTTATGAGGGCTCCCAGTTTATCCTGTTTGAGCTGCGAACACAAAATACCACTTTACAAAAGATGTTAAGTAGCACCTTAACATGTTAAACCCAGCCCTTTCATACAACCAAACACCCACTTGAATAGTTTTATATAATAAACAATAACAATACCATAATTTACAGTCAGGAAAATTTCAAGTGCAATCCAGGTTGTGTTAGTCACTAGCTCTGAGATCTAGACAAAGCCTGTTTACTTATCCAAACTAATTACTGCATGTGTAACATTATAGGATTGGGGCCATATGAACTAAAGATTCCTTTCGTAACTAACAATTTAGGAGTAGTTCCTTAAAGCCTAAAAAACAGATAGAAACCTAGGATGTTATAGGATGATACAAGGATGTTTCATGGTTCTATGGCCAAGAAAGGAATTAACTCAAGACTTAAGCCAATAAAAAACAGAATTCAGCCTTTCTGATATGATATAGCTTATTTTCAGCATGTAAATATATCATAACTACCATAATATGTTTTTCAGTTTAAAAATTAGTGTCTAATGTTTAAAAATTAATGTCTAATATATAACTTGATTATACTCTTTATCTTACAGAAGAGGAAATAGACTCAAAGGAGTTAAATATCATCTCCAAGTTTGCTAGAACTTGAAATAGTCCAGATTTGCTTATTCCCAGTTAATTTGCTTTAAGGTTTAGATTTCTTCAGCTGGAGAGTAACAACAAAACTGGATTATGTTAATAAACAGTTGGTGCTAGGCGCTCTAGGATTTTTTGAACAAGACCATTCTTTACCACCAGTAAGAAACAAATGGAAACATTTTTCTTTAAACCTCTCATCTTATATCATAGAAATACTTTGTGGACAGAGAATAAAATGCAGTTTGCTGAGGGATAACGAGCCAATTTATAGTTAATCTGAAAGAGAAGCTGGCCTTTTATTACTGTTTTGTGGGAGAAGCAACCCAGTAATGATACCGAAACTCATCTTTGGTGTCCTTTCTGCTGCAGAGAAGGACAGCTAGAAACTAAGGAGAGAAATAAGAAAGTACAGTGGAGTATTTTCCTATATATTCTATCTGAATGGAGTATGGGGGCAGAGGTGAATTGACTGAAATTCCATGGTGAAAGGAAAAAACTAAACAGTAGTGATGAAATGGAGACTGTATTTTAGAAAAGCAAGTAGCATGAAAGAGGAGATGGATATAAAGATGAGAGGAATTCCTGAAGCCCTTTATCTCTGTCTTCACATTGACCACTTACACACACGTCTTGTGATTTACAGAATCACACATAAACATGCATATAATAAAAACAGAGAAACCATACATGTGTGAATAAGCCTTTCTATCTAGTGATGCATTTGTGCATGGACAGAGGCTTTTCATGAGTCCCATTATATCATGGGATCAGAAGCCACTAATTAAGTATTCAGAGAAGGGCAAAAATAACACCAGAAAACAAAAACTAAAACCTGTTAACACCAAGACTTTGAATTGACATTCTTTCACTGGGCAATATAAGTCCCATTGTTTGATACAAAATCCATCTGGATTCGCCTTCTTGCATTCATTGAATGCTTATTCCCAAGCTAACTCTTTGATCATGGCCACAGGTAGTTCAGTATACATCCTCAAATCTGTCATATGATGCCCTACTGACTAATGAGGAGATGTATTTTCTTGATGAAGAATTAACCTAATTTTGGGGACTTCCTTGGTGGTCCGGTGGTAAAGAATCTGTCCTGCAATGCAGGGGATGCAGGTTCAATCCCTGGTCAGGGAATTAAGATCCCACATGCTGGTGGGCAACTAAACCCAAGTGCTACAACTACTGAGCTTACGCACCTCAACTAGAGAGCCTGCGTGCCGCAAACTACAGAGCCCACGTGCCCTGGAGCCTGCGCACCACAACTAGAGAGAGAAAATCCACACCCCACAACTAGAGAGAAGCCTGTGTGCCACAACTATAGAGCCCACAACAAACAGCATACGTGCGCAACGCAACAGAAGATCCCGCATGCCTCGATGAAGATCCTGTGTGCCGCAACTAAGACCCGAAGCGGAAGGAAGGAAGGAAGGGAGGGAGGGAGGGAGGGAGGGAGGGAGGAAGAAAGCAAGGAAGGAAGGAAGATTAACCTAATTTTTGTTCTCTTTCTATTTTGAAGCAAAGCCTTTGAACTACATCGACGTTTTGTTTCTCTTGGTCATGTTTTGGTTTTTGCTTTGTTTTGATTCAAAGACAATAGGAATAACTGTTCATCTCTGGTGGAGCCATTATTTTCTGCATGATTTTGGCCTCTACAGATGCAAGGCACAAATGTATCCTGTCATCCTCTATATGTAGAAATCCATTCTAAATAGGTGGTAAAAAAGTTGATCAATATGAAAAAAGAATCCAAAAATTTTGATTTGCTATTTAAATGACTTAGCTATAATAAACTTTCCTTGTTGTTTGATTTTCTACTCTTTCATGGAAGCAGCACTTTGAGTATAAATAATGTCTCAAAATCAGGTAAATTATTTCTAGGGCTTTATGACATGCTAATGTGTTCCCTTGGATTTCCTGAGTCCTTCTGGTGTTATTAAGTGCTGTCATTCGTTGTTTGAACACTACTTAGAATTGCACACTGTTCCCCAAAAGGTCATCAAAGCACTTAATAATTTTACAAAGAAATAAGCAGGACAGAAGACCTTATCTGTATATCAAATGTGAGTTCATGTGTGACCTGCTACACCAGCCAAACAGCTGTCCTTATCAATCCTACCTCCACCTCACCCCACCCTTGACTAGCACAGCACTGGATACGGACTCCATGACTCCCCATGCTCATCCTGGCATCTAAACTGATGTGCTGTGTACCCTCTGACCAGTCACAGATGGAAACCTAGCCTCATGTTAATGTAAAAAGGAAACTGAGAGAAGTAGAAAATTCACGTAAAATGTATTAGCGAGAGAGAGAACCAGAACCCTTGTGTATAACATAAAAATTATTAACTCCAAACATTCTGTTGGGTTTGTAGTTTCAGTTCCAGATAGAAATTAATTACCACTCTCTGGAGAAATCTATTTCAGAATGTGTAATTATGACTTTTTATATTGAATTACATATATGCGTAATGCATTCTCCCTTTCTGCCTCTCCCTGTCTCTGTCTCTTTCTGATTCTCGTGTGTGTGTGTGTGTGTGTGTGTGTGTGCACGCGTGCGCGTGCCTGTCTGTCTGTGTGTCTGTCTGTCTGTATCCCCAGAAGAGCCTGGATGACCACTTATCTCAGATTTGTGAAAGGTGATTTACCATGGACTAGAAGAGTAGCCCAGGTAACTAAAAGTTTCCTTTCAAATGTAAGATTCTCCTCTGGCTCTTCTCTGTTATTTTCTATCTACTTCCTTTCTGTTTTGTCACTAAATTTCACCTTTTTGTTGCCAATCATCTCAGAAGAGTTTTCCTGCCTGGTCTTCCTCACATTTAGTATATTATTTTCAAAACTTACATTTCCCTTTCTGACTGCCTTTGAACTTTGCTCTGAGTTTCCATACTTAGTCCATGTATTAGAACTGGAAAGACATACAGGTTGTATTGGAATATGATAAAAATAAATTGCTATTGTATTGTGTAGTTTGTACTTCTGCTTCATTTTTGCATTATTAACTTGTTGCCCCTTTAACTAGGATTTAGGTAATGGAAGAATAAATAGTTGTCAGGAGCTTTTAAGAACTGGGAATGTAAAGAGGAAAATGTTAATAAAACTGAGGCTTTTCTATGTATTAAATGCTCTCTGACTGAAATCTATACTACTGTTTTGTTTACTTTTGAAGCATTTTTTTCTTATGCTTTTTTATGCTTAAAAATATTGGTCTACATGAAATAAACTTCCTTGATCTATGTACTAGAATTTTAGTAATTAATTCAAAACATAAGTACTGAGCACTTACTAGGTGCTGAACAAATAGTTTTTCTCAGATCTCGAGCACTAAAAACCATAGCCTATATGAGGTGAAAGCTGATGAAACAGTGAAACAAAAGATATCTGTCACTAGAGTTGGCAAAGAAGTTTTTGTTTAACTTTTTGTTTTTACCATTTTCTAATTAAAAGGTTTTTACAGGAAAGGATGACATTTATTTGCATGCTGTAGCCTTTTTTCTTAGCATTAACAAATTAAATGTGCAAAATTCAGTTAACTCACTGGATACTGGTATTATATCCATATCTATACCTATACCTGTACCTATATCTATATCTGTATCTATATCTATATCTATATCTGAGGGTATTTCCATGATAAATAGGAATAGCATCAAGTAGTAGCATCTAAGAAACTGCTGCTCACAGCACGGGCTTTTCTTTTTGAACTGCTTAAAACATTTGTTGGCTATTCTATAAACATGGTCACAAAGTAATTTTTGTTTCCTGTCTTCTTCATAAAATAACACCTGAAAAACATCTATGTTTAACCATCTCAGTCATTTTTCTGGAAAAATCCAGTGTGTGTCTGTAGGTGAGGGTTGGGGGTTTACAAGATAAAGAAGTGTTATTTATCTAACTATTAAACATAACAATAATAGAAAAAAGTCACACAGAATGTCACTGCATTTTCTATCTTTTTAGCCTCTTTTTAAAAAAATTAATTTATTTATTGGCTGCATTGGGTCTTCGTTGTTGTGCATGGGCTTTCTCTAGTTGTGGCAAGCAGTGGCTACTCTTCGGTGGAGTACCTCGGTGAGGTACACAGGCTTCTCATTGCAGTGGCTTCTCTTGTGGTGGAGCACGGGATCTAGGCGCACAGGCTTCAGTAGCTGTAGCATGTGGGCCCAATAGTTGTGGCTCTCGGACTTCAGAGCACAGGCTCAGTAGTTGTGGTGCATGGGCTTAATTTCTCCATGGTATGTGGGATCTTCCCGGACCAGAGATCTAACGTGTGTCCCCTGCATTGGCAGGCGGATTCTTAAGCACTGCACCACCAGGGAAGTCCTAGCCTCATTTTTTAAGGCTTTTACAGTAATGCAGAAAAATCTTTAGGACAAAACAATAATCCTCCCAGACTTTTGAAAGAGGAATTGTGGGTAAAAGTTCAAAATCTTCTTCTTAGGAGGATGAAAACATCACTAGCAATAATGAGAAGTAAACCCTCCCTGCTCCCCTTCTCTATATGTACATCTCTTACTCAACTCCATTCTTCCAATCTGGGACCTAGCTTTCAGTTAATTTTATTCCCATAACAGACAAACAGGAGGAAGCCAGGATAAGTTGTAGGATCATTCTTCACTTAACTGAACAAAACCAAATTGGGCGAAGGCACAAAGGTGGAATTATGTGAATTTTAAGTTCTTGAACTATTTATAAGCACAAGCTAAGGGAGATTAAAAACAACAACAACAACAAAAAACCCTGAAGACTATAGATTTTAAGGGCAACCAGGCTTAGAAGGGGCTGTGTTTTAATATTAGAGCTAAACGACTTAATGGATTCAAAAAGCTATTCCTTGGAGGCATAAGTAATGGTATCTCCAGGGAAATATTTCTTTATACAGTCCGACCTCCATATCTGCAGGTTCCGCATCTGCAAATTCAACCAACCACAAATCAAAAATATTCCGGAAAAAAAAATTGCAGCAAGTTCCAAACAGCAAAAGTTGAATTTGCCACATGTTGGCAACTATTTATATAGCATGTACATTGTTTTAGGTATTTTAAGAGATCTAGAGATGAGTTAAAGTTTACTGGAGGAATTGCATAGGTTATATGCAAAACTACGCTATTCTATATAAGGGACTTTTGCATCTCGGACTTTGGTATTGCACGGAGATCCTAGAACCAAACTCCCGTAGATGCTAAGGAACAACTGTATAGTATATAAAAATTTAGTATAACTGCTCTATAGTTTAGGACTTTTTTAAATCTTGCTAGGAGGTGGTAAAAAGAGAGCACCATCTATACCTAGGAAATATTTAGATTAGAAAGTAAATGCATCCACTTGCTTTCCTCTTGGTAGGGTTTGATGTACCTCTTAAAACCTTCAAAAAGATACATTTGAAATTTAAAGAAATATGTTACTTTATTCATGATTACTCAACATTACTTTTAAGAGTTACTTTAGGCTGGAAATAAAGGTACCTCAAAAAAGAGTTAAGAAGTTTCATGGGTAACAGATACATAAGGTATTACTAAAAGAAGAGGGTCTTTGTAGCAGATACTCAGCTTAAAGATTGAAGTCTACAAAGAAATCCCATGAGGAACAGTATATGAGCCCAAACACATGGAGCTGGCCTGGTAGAGCAATTCTTATTGAGAACATCCTAGACGACTTGCTGAGAGAGGCAGCCAGGCAGTGTCCATTACTGAATGGGCTAAGCACCAATGGTTACCAAGCAGGAGCTCTGGAATGAATAGGACTCCAATGAACAGGACTCTGGAATGAACAGGATGGCAATAAACAGGACTCTGATGCATTGATGTTCCTCACATTTGTTCATAGCCGTGGTCATGACAAATGCTGTCCACCCACAAGTTAGTACACATAGAGCAGAAGACAAAGAATTAGATGAATTGAAAGAAAAGCCAGGAGTGGCAGTGGGGCTTGCGGTTTTGGACGCTTGGTCTGTGCATCAGTGAACATCTGAATGATCATCAAGCAACATGCACTAGCACATGATCCCTGATAAGGAAGGTCAAACGATATTAGATCTATAAACATAAATAAACCATTATACTCTAGAGGGAAGTTTTGTATGGTTAACTTGTAGCTAATATTATCAGTCAACACTTGTTGATTCAGGTAGCATACTGAACTTTCTAGGTAGGTAGCATCATCCTAGATACAAGAATTTCCAGGGCTATTTTGCCCTGATGCTTGTTCAATGTCTGCTTTAAACACCGTAATTCATTTGTTCTCCGTGTGCCAGTTTTTATACATCTACAAAAGAATGTAATCACAGTCTGCCTACCCATGCATACATATGTCAGATCTGTAACAATCACCTGTTATACGGGCTGCAAATGTCCCAGGATAGATGTACCATTTGTTTAGAGAGACATGATGGCCTCAGCCTATTCTTATTTTCATCACACAAAAGAAGAAAGTCATGTTTATTGCTTAATATAAGAAGTTGTCCTATCTTTTGGACACTTAAATGATATTGGTAATGTGATGTACGAGATTTCACTGCAATGTTTAATAATCACTGTAACCCCATTTAATGTTATTTATCTGTATGAGATATTGTGCTGACAAAACTGCACATTTAAGAGAGGGGCTGAAAGCAATAATCCTATAATAAAAGTGAAGTGTATTAAAGATGGAAAGCACTATTACCACAGGTAAAATCCTTTGAGGGCGCTGAACGTTTCTCTTATTTATAATTTAGTCCCAGCAGGACAATCCTTCTGTGTGCTGATTATCAGAGCAATTCTAGCTTTGGGGGGCAAAAAAAGTCACATGCACACCCAGAAGCTGAAATAAGCTTTTCCCTTCGTGTGATTTAAGAGCTATTGTCACTCTGTGGAACTCTGCAAATTATTCCATTTGAAAATAAGTCAGCTCCTAGATTATATATTGTCTAGGTTTCCTCTTCCTGCTCTTTACTACTGAGGACATTTAAATGAAACTATTAGCTAATTTTTTTTTTTACTGCTTATTCTCCACCTGAAGTTATTATCCTCAAATCATGACATCATACTCATCTGCAAAGCAACCAAACAGAAACATGAATCCAGAGGGGGATGTGAACAAGACGAATGGAGAGGTTTGTAAGATGGAAAGAACTAGGAAGAGAGGGATCCCTGGGGACAGGGGCACACACATGGGTCTTTTCACCTCTGAGTTGCTGATTTAACTTTACCTGGGTTTGAAGTTGCTGAGAATTGCTTCTGTTGTGAGGTTATACTGGCCATAGATAAAGTCAGAAATCCATTTTCTGTTGAATAAGTATCTACCAAAATTATTGACAGCTTCTAGGATGACAATGTTGTCAATGTCTGATGTGAATCAAGTTACAACTCAACACCCAACACCTAGCCCAGCATAGATTTTTGTTGCATAGATACTTGATAAACACACCTTTATTGAATTAGAAGGTACATCTGCCAAATTGAATGCTTTGTTAATCCTTTTGTATTAACTCATCTGTCTCAAACAAGATGGGTAGTTCTTCTGGCCTAGGGTCACCCTCCAGGGACAGCTGAGGCAACCTCTGTTCTGCCAGTGACCCGGGAGGGTATATGTGATGCTTCATTCTACAAAACTGTCAGCAAGTCTTTGCACCTGTTTTTGGTTTTAAATGTCGGAGGGCTTCCATTAAGATTCATTTTGCTAGTACTTGCCACTTGAATAAAATTCAGACATGAGTCACAGGAATGTATTCACCTTTTTTTGTCCTATATTTTAAAATTATATTAAATTTTATGTGTCCTCAGGAAAAGAGAGGTATAGAGGAAACCCTGGGAGAGTAAGAGAACCTTTTGCGTTGCCCTCAAACACATACATGTCACCCCTTAGTAAATTACTGGTCACAAGAAGTCTGCCTTCCAGAGAAAGTAGAATCACACAAGAGCACCACCTAAAGCAGAACGGTCTTCTCACAAAAGGCCTGATTTCAAGATGCGTTTTTCCAAAATGATGGCATCCCTGATACTAGCTTTCTCGGCTGCCCAGAAAGTATACTCCCCTCTTCAGACAAATGTCTCTTCTTTAGTTTAACTATGGTCTCTGACTAAAATTAGGTGTAGAAGAGCAGGAAGCTTATTAGTAATTGTGTCTGTGTCATGTGAAATGCTCTGTGCTGATTTTTGCCTGTGCTAGTCTCAAATCTTAGGAAATAATATAAACATTTAATATTTTTAAAAGAATTATGTGCTTGCCTAAAGAAAATACACTCTTGCTTATTATATTTTATGGCTTGTAATTATTGAAGAAATAAAATTATGTTCAATAATACTGCTACTTGTATATTGCTAACTGCTGAGTATATATTATCTGTATTGAATTTTGGAAATCTGTTATATAGTACATGAAGACTTCATCTAAAATGGTAAGCATTTCTGGAGACACGTTTTCCCCAGATTCCACAAATTAATGATTATTGAACTCTGTTGTAAATGAGTTTTGTACATACTGTGAAAGATTAGCTACATTTACCCTTTTCCCAATATTATCTCTTCTGGTAAATGTCAGGAATACATTCCAAACACTTACTATTATTTATAACCAGTCCTATTTAGGAAAACAATAAACTGAAAATCTGAGTTTGGGCCAAATTTGGAGCCTGTGATACAGGCATTTAAAGGAACGTCTTTATATTTAAAAAACTAAAAACACTGGTAGCCTCAATTACTGAATGCTTATAAAATTTCTGTTTTGGTGCAACTTAAGACATGACAGAATCTGACCAGAAACATTTATATCATAGCAGACAAAACAATAAAAAGCGGTAACGGTATTAAATCAATACATAACAACTGTGTAACCTTCACATATTTCACCTAAATCACATCAGTTCTCCACCATGACAACTGAGTGACGAAAGCACAACTGATATTTTTACTTTGGAGATAAAGACATAGAGGCTTTGAGAAGTGAAGCATCTCAGGGTCACATGACCAATGAGTGGACCTGAAGGGACCTGGACCCAGCTTTCTGAGCTCCAGTCTTCTGCTTTATTCCCTGTACTAAACTGGAAAGAGGGGCATTTTCAGGGACTTGGTGACTGGAACTTTCCATTTATACATGCCAAATTGTTCTCCTTTCCTAAAGTAGCTTGGCTGTGGGTCAGGATTCAATAGACTGAAGAAAAAGATTCGGTATTGGCATCAATTTCCATGGGGCTGGCCAGGAATTTTTTAAAATGCTGTGCTACTGGATGATGTTTAGGGGCTGGAGCTTCTGAACAAACTTGTATAGGCTTAGAAATAAAAATCTTTTGGGAATGTGGTTCACTTACAGGAGGAGGCAACTGACAGCACTTGCTAGGTTACTGGCTTTTATCCGATTGCTCCTCTTTCTTGCCAAAAGTTTCATCTCGATCTTTCATGATTCTCTAGCCAGGGGAAGTGATCACTCAACACAGATTTAAAGAATGGAATAAAAATGACATGCTGCCTCTTGTGGAAAGCCTGAGAAGGTGTATTTTTTTCTTCCTGACAAAATATCTATCTAATAAGTAAAAGAAATCATACCATCCTCAAGAAACTGAAAGACATCAAACACACAAATGAAAATGAAAGTGGAAGGGAAATGGAGGAAATGAAAATGCAGGTGGTGGAATAAATATGAAAGAAAAACCAGCAGTCCCATCTTTGAAACACTAAGAGTCCTGGGACTTACGAGATTCCTGAAGCAAGGGAAGACAGGAAGTGCAGGAAGTTAGACTGAAGAGGCTTTGTGGAAGAGAATTTTAAAGAGGTTTGAAGAGGGAAAAAAGAAGGATATTAAAGATGCATGAGGGACTTCCCTGGTGGCGCAGTGGTTAAGAATCCACCTGCCAGTGCAGGGGACACCGGTTTGATCCCTGGTCCAGGAAGATCCCACATGCCACAGAGCAACTAAGCCCATGCGCCACAACTACTGAGCCTGAGCTCTCGAGTCCATGCTCTGCAACAAGAGAAGCCACTGCAAGGAGAAGCCTGCGCACTGCAACGAAGAGTGGCCCCTGCTCTCTGCAGCTAGAGAAAGCCCGTGCACAGCAACAAAGACCCAACACAGCCAATTAATTAATTAATTAATTAAAATAAATAAATAAACAAATAAAGATGCATGAAAGTGGAGCAGAGGAGGGGCAAGGGAGGACAACTTGTACCTCCTTTGAAATTCTTACAATGTACTTTTTAAGCTTCACATGAGTTGCATCTTGCTGTTTTCAAAAAGAAGTGCATGTTAGGAAAATTGGTGAGACAGTCCATTTCCTTTAGTGTTCACAACAATTATCCATTTTGTAATTAGGTAAGAAAGCATGACAGCTATCATCACTCATAAATGTAAACAGAAGAGTCCTACTTTATCTCTACAAGGAGCAGATTCATACACAAAGGTTAGAGTGTGCATTAACACTGAAACACAGGCACAATCATGCTATCGTACAGGATTTTTTTTTCTTACAGGACCCTTGTGAGGACTAAATTTGAACAAGAAACTATTTTTTTAAATATTAGATGCTACACAAATAATAAAATGCTATTACTATTATTATTTTTAGCATGAATGCAATTCCAAGGACCTATCTCTTCATGTTGGATAGATGCTCTGTTATGTCTAAAGACACTAGCTACATCTTTTGAGAGGAAGATGATTTCATTTAGAATACGACCCCAAGCAGGAACATATTTAACTATGAATTTTCTATGGCTATTGGGTATTTCCCCGTATTGTCTACATCATATTTTTGTCCTAATCAATAAATGTTGGTTATACTTACATCTGAAAGGTGTTGATTTGAAATGAAAACATCCTTTTTCAAATTAACAGTTTCATTAATTAACCTTCTGACACTGCCAATAAGAAGGTTCACTGTTGTTATGGAAAGGGATGCTATTTAAGTAATCATGTATGTGCTACCGCTTTATTTTCTATAACAAATTACAGATGCTCTTTAAAAACATCTTCACTCTCTACTAAAAGTGTGAATAAGTTTGATAAATTTTCATGCTCAATAATATAGACCAGGCTCATGCTGAGCAAGACTTAACTGAAATAGTGACAATTTGGTTTGATGTAACTATGGAGAGAGGATGAGACATAGAGAAGGGGTGAGAGGTGAGGCTCAGAGCCAGTTGCCTCTGGTTTCTCCCATCCCCAATTTTACAACGACAAAAACACCAGGTAATATCCAAAATATCTCTTGGAGAGTCAGCCTCTGGAAACAACCTATAGTTTGGAGCAAAAAAAAAAAAAAGAAAACCTCCACAATTCTGCTGTTTCAGACAATGGTAGAGATAAGTTCTTCTTAAAAGTTACTTAATTGGCATTAGTCTGTCATCGTAACATTCTTTTTTTCTCCTAATATGTTCTTTCCGTATTCCTTATGAAACAGAAAGTTATAATATTACTTTCTTAATGGCTTCTGTAGAGCAGGAATGAGAGTTACGTCTTACATATATCATACATAGCGGTTCCCATGCTTCTTAATCTGTACATACTTATGCTCCCAGGCTCTGAAACCTACGTCTTGTGGCATGCGGGCATGCGGATTTGAACTACGTGCTAAGCGACCATATAAAACAACAATGACAACAAGAGCAAAAATGCTCTGGAATGTGCCTAAACCAAGGATGCGGTGATTTATTTTTTGCCAAAGAGAAGATTTCTCATTAAGTCAGGAATTGCAATTACATTTCTATGAAGGAAATATGAGAAGCAAACATACATGGCCCACTTTACAGTTGACATTGAGATCTAAACTGAAGCCAATGTCTTTTGCAGACAAAACAAGCCTCAAGCAAACTCATGGAAGTGCTTGGCTTAGACTCCTTGACAGTTTCTGTTTCCATGCCTCTTACTCCCTCTTCCACGCCCTCTCTTTCAACAGGCCGCGTATTGCCCTCATCCTGCTCCTGGCTATCCGTGGCCCCATCAATATTCTATAACAATCTGCTCTGCTGTGAGAGCTGGCTGCTCTGGACGCATCTCTCTGCTCTCCTCCCCTCAGTGGAGTGTGTAGTAACAACAGCAGTACCAGGAGTAGTCATAACAGTTGACATCTCTGAATACTTTAAGCCTGGGTGGTCCTTAAATAATTGTTGTCTTATTTAATCAATACGACAAGCCGGTAAGCGGGGATATTTCTGGCCACAATTTGCGAATGAGTAAATTAAAATTCAGAAAAGTTATATCTTACGCTACCAGCAATAAAATCCTATAGGGGTTGAGTGAGGAAATGGAACTGGTTCAAGCTCAGGTCAAACTCAAAACACATGCTCTCTTATGCTGGACTTTCAAAAACCCTGTAAGTTATTATTAGAGGTGGGTATAGAGAAAGACAGTATCAAAAAGCACAGAGGTCTTCTGAGCCAGTAATTTGATGCCACAGAGATAAACTGCCTATAAATAAAACCCTTACATTTAAGTTATTACTTCAGCTAGGTTGGGTGAACTAAAGTAAGTATTTTCCAAGTATATACTTTTGTAAAATTTAAGCCTGTATTAGAACATACGCAAGGCTCCTCAATAAATGAAGTAATAAGAAGGACAACTTCCTAGGTGATATTAATGAAGACACAGCCTGCCACATGTTATACGAGGGGTTGAGAATATTACAATGTAAGGCTTGGTGGAGAGAGATATCAAATACCAAAGGGATTTCATTTAGGAAAAAAAATACCAAAGGGATTTCATTTTAGGCTAAAAGACTTTTAAACCTCTCACCAACATAAAAAAACATAAAAGGTTTGAAAGCTAAAAGATAGGAAAAGAGAAACTCTTAGGAATAAGCTGTGCTATGAGCCCTGTTCCTAATTGATTGATGGCTCCTCAATCACTTCAAGAGGGGCTTCAACAGGACTAAGAGCTTTTAGGCAGTTAAGGGTTACAATGGACTTGCAACTGACCTTCATGAACATTCAGAAGGGCATGAGATAGACTGAAAGTGGAGCCAAGATAAAGTGATTATATTATTTGGTCTTCACTCCCTAGTATTTCCAAGAATCTTGGGGTTTTTCTTGTGCATTAGACATATTGCCCACATGGCAGAGAGCCAAGATGAGGTCCTGTTGGGTCCTTTTCAATAGGGTAACCTGTAGAGGAAAGCAGAATTAAGCAAAGATCAACTGAAGTTATGCAACTTGATCACTAAGGCTTTAAAAGAAAAAGAGGATGTATTCAGTGTGGTCAAAAGAGCTGCAGGTGACTGCTTCCCAGAGATGGATGCAGTCTCCTAAGAATCCTTGAAGGTATCCATTAGAGAGTTAGCTTAAACTTTTTCCAGGATTAGAGAATGCAAAACTGTCTTATAAAAGTACCAATAGTAAGATGCTTCTTCTTCTCCTTATGCTTTCTCCCTTCCCAAAGCCCCAAGTCCAGACAAATAAAAAAGGAAAAATAACAACAACAAAACCCCCAAAATACTTACTGACTTACTGAGTGGAAAGGAAAGAGAAAATAAGCTGGTACCCCCCTTTCCCCAATTAAAGTAAACCTTATTTTTAGATGGGAGAGAAATCTTGAAAATTGTTGACTAATAGGGCTTGACAGTTTACTTTTTAATCAAATCTATGCTTTGTACTTAACGTTACCTTTGGGCTTTGTATTAGCTGAGTGACCAGCAAAGTCTCGGTCAGGGATAGGGAAAAAATATCTCAGTATATAAATTTTGAAGAGATACTAGAAAATCAAAAAATCAAGATGATTTATAATGAAGCACATGAGCCTTGCTTTTTCAAAGTCCAGATAAAGGGTATGATGGTATGAGGAGTCTACCCAATAGAAAATGACATTCCCTCCTCAATTTTCTCTAGTTTTTATTTTTCTTCTCATTATAATGGTCCCAACTTACTCAAAATATTTGATTTATATGTAGGTTTGTGATTTTACATGTGGCCAGAAAGATTAGAAAAATGGGACAAGTGCATGAAAAACACTGTTATTACCTGTGTCTTCCAAAATTAAAGATGGAAAAGATGATTGGAAGTCTGACTTTAGAGCTCCACCACTGTGAAAGTCATTGTGTTTCATACCTTAAATTGCTTCTCTATTGTCATGTTTCCTCTTGTAGAATAATTCACTACTTAGGTCCTTTAATTCAGAGTTCTGTACCCACCCCCAAAATCATCATTTTTGTATGTACTGATCTTACAAAGCTATCAGTATAGTTTTTAAGATTCTTCTATTTTTTTAAATAATTTTTTCCCTAGGAGAGAACATATACATTCTTTAGGACTCAAAAGGACCTAGAAGTTATGCAATTTGCTAACAATGTATTTGCATATTTCTGGTTCAACAATTTAAAATTGAATTTTATCTTCTCAAGGCTAATGGCTAGCATATCACAGAAATCATTTCTGAGAAATTCAGCCTATCTTCTTTCCTACCAAGAGGTTAGATCTTTATAGCACTCCATTCCACCACCCCCCCTTCTTTTTTTTTTTTTTAAGGAAAGGCAGACTGCCACATGCAGCACCTCATTTGGATGTGTCTGGAGTCTTGGAAGCTTGACTACCCTACGTTCTCCTACAAATGGACCTGGAGAGCATGTTTGGAGGTTCTAACAGGGAAGCACATATAACATTCCACTCCTGACTCCAGCGCTTTGTTCCTTTGGTACTGAAGCAAGGAGAACTACTGAGTTTAATTCCCTCACGGCTGTCACCCTGCTGTATATAAGACAGCCCATCAGCAGTATCACTTCCTTCCAATAAGCTCCCAAACCAAAGAACCCAGAAGACACTTTCCAAACTTTACAATCCCCCTAAAATGATCAACTTCGTCTGAAATTCAAATACTTGATTTCTGAAATGACCGAGTCCATCCATAACACCAAATTATCTGCTCATCAATGCTATTTGAAGAAATATGAAGTATGATGCAACTATGAAAATATAATAAACCGGGGCAAGTATTCCTCACTTCGCGGTAAAGTATCTTTGCTTAGTAAATGGTTGAATGGTCTAGCTACTTTCAAAGATAGAAACCAGAAGGAACAAAGCGAGTAAAGGTCTTGATCTCAAAGTTGAGACCAAAATCTTTGATCCCTGAGGCGGACGGATTTGAAGCTTGAGCTTTAGGGTTGGCTCAGCTTCCAACTGGCTAAGTGGTTTGGGGAACTCTCTTCAATTTCCCGACCCTTAGCTGTACCAAGCTACCTTTTAAAACGCGAACTACCTCATGTCACTCTTGTGTAACGCCGACTCCTTAGTGATTGATTTTACAGGAGATCATCACTTGCCACCAGCCCCTGCTTTACTCTTCCTCCTCTAGATATCCTGGTAACCTTGTCAATTCTCAGGCAGCCCAGTCTTTTCGGTGCCATTGCCATTTCTTTTCCCTGGAATGTTTTGCCTCCAGACTTCTGCATGGCTCATCCCCTCTTCTTCCAGGACTGTGCTCTAGTGTAACTGCTCTTTAGAAATGTGTATTCTTTAAAAAATAAATAAGAGTATACTTTCTAAAATACCCACCATCTCTCAAGCCCTACACTGCTTCAGTTTTCTTCCTAGGATTTATGTAAAAATCAGGTGATTCTTTTGGTATTATGAGGTACTTATTGTCTTATCTCACAAAAATGTAAGAGTCATGAAAGCAGTGACTGCTTTCACACCATGGCATTCCCTGCATCTAGAATGGGCCAGGGGTGGGTGTAGTAGGTGCTCTTTGGATATCAATGGCAGATAAAGATAAACAGCCTCTTTCTTCCACCATTCTCCTCCCCACACTAACATCAGCTATAAAACCCTTAAAAGAGAAATTGCTTGTGCATTTGCGTGACTCTTTTAATGGGAATCTGGGAGAGAGGGAAGTTATGTGCCACTCCAGAGCAGTTCCCTTGGAGAAAAGAGCTGAAAGGGGTAGAGCTCTTTTAAAGGGGAGAGGAAAGCACACTTCATCTCTAGGGCTTACAAAAAGGAGGGCAAAGACTGTGAGGGAGCCAGCCTAGGTCTGACACATGCCTCAGAGGGCTTAACTGTCGAGAGTGTCCTGTGGTTCACAGCAGTCCTAGCCCATGCTTTGAAATTCCAAGAGAAGAAGAGGGCATTTGAGGCAATGTCCTCTTCATGTCCTAGGAAACAAGGGAGCTTTACAATGCATATGGAATCTGCTCTGCAGCCCTGGCAGGCATCCTGCCTTGGGAACGACTTTCTTACTTCAGCCAAAGACCTTGAAATGGAGACCTCATGTGTAAATATGTGCAAATGTTGAACTAAATTTATCCCATAAAATTTTTAGGAAACAACCTTGCCATGGATACAAGCTGTTGAATACATTATCTGCTGGGGTTAACAGGGTTTCCTTTCTGCAGAAATAAATAAATGAAAAGAAAGCACTGAAGGGTTCACTACTCCAGATTTGTCTTTAATAACATTCCATTAAAAATGACGGAAAGGCACAGCTCTCACGGTAATTCAGGCTCAGAGCGACGCTGTACTCTTTCAGGCTCACGTCCTCAGATGAAGCTTCTGTGGCTTTAATCACTGTTCTTCCTCTAACTCACCCCCTCCAGCTTTTTTTTTCTTTCATTTTTTGGTCTATCTTTCCATCTATCTGACCATGGCTCATTTACCTTGATTAGCAGAGGAACTGGTATCACATTTTTCAATAACGGCTAGTGATTTTTAAACTATTTAGACCAAAAGTTACATAAATCATCTCTACCATGCAAAAACAGGAATCGTGATTTTAAAAAAATGTGCTTAGCATCAAGTTAGTTTTTATCAGTACAAAAACCTAATGTTGAATATTAATACCAGAGACTTCCCAGTTCTGCATTTCCCACTTTGATACCATGTCTATCCTCCCTAAAGCTAAAAACAAAACATAACTAGGACCTAAAAGGTCTGTAAAGAGACACTGTCACCACAGGCTGTGAGTACCTTATTCCTTTACATCTATGTCCATCTCGATATAAGATGGAATATTCCACTCTAGTCTCTCACTACTTGCTTCATAATAGCCACTTATAGAATAACCAGAATTTGCAATGTTTTCTTAAGGGTTTATGTGTAATTTGTTCTTAAAAAGTTAACTGTTTGGGGGTTGGTGGTGTAAGTGTGTGTGTGTGTGTGCGTGTGTGCGCGCACACGCGCACGTGTGCAGAGTGTGGTGGTGCCACACGCAGAGAACTAAAATTGATCTTTGCAGAGAAGACACTGGTGTGGTACTGTTTGCATTCTGAAGGTGAGGTCAGAACTGCTGAGCACTCCTCCGTGATTTTCCCATCTATAGAGCCCTCACCACGTGACCCTGTGATAGGAAAAGATGCACTCTCAAGCACGAAACCTTAATTTACAATCCACACAAATCCCTCTGTCAAAGTGGGTTGAGGGCATAATCACCAGGCTTGCGTGCAGTGTGTGTGTGTTTGTGTACACTGGCGCAGAGAGGCTGCTGGGAGATGTTTACTCCTCTCTGTGTGCATTACATCTAGCTCCATCGCTTACTGCAGCTTGACGGAGTTAACAGTTTCCAAAGACAAAAAGGTGAAGATTTCACATATGAAGGGCTTGGAAAGCAAAACCCATTTTCAGTAGAAAAATAAACCTGAAAAAAAATGAATATAGGAAAGGGAAGAAATTTAAAAACATTGCTTCCTTATCAGATGAAAAAGATGGAAAGGGAAAGCAATGCCATTTATCTACCTTTACCATTCTCAGCACCAGCGTGTCCCAAAGTCCCACCTCCAGTCTGATTGTGTCATGCTCCAGTCACTAATCCCACCCATGCAGATTTTTCGGGCTGCTCTTACAGAACTCTTAGCTTGCCCTCAACCACAAGCATTAATGGGCAGCTTCCCTAAGAACTCTGCACAAGCCTCAGACTTTATGTAATTTCGAACCAGCTGGCCTAGACTCAGGAAGCATGATGTTTCCTCTTCATTTCTAATAACTTTGACCTTGGAAGAGAACAGAGAGTGCCACCTCCCCCGAAGAAAGGCAGGAGAAAATTATGTAGGATACAATGACCATATATTAAAGGACACGGTATGTTTCTCTTCTTTATTTTAGGGGAAGGAGGTGGAGCTTATTATCCCGGTGTTCTTGGTGTAGTTATCTGTACGAGGTGGAGGGAATGGGGAAAGGAGCAAGACAAAAATGCCCAACGAGGGCCCGTGGGTGAGGTGGCACCCAAGCCCTCTTGGGAGTGGATGAAAACTACTATTGAACGTCATCCCTATGGGCCTGCCCTTTCTCACCTTCTACTTCTTCCATTCTCCTCTCTGCATGCACTCCCCAAAGAAAAGACAGATGAAAGGAGGCATGTTTAAATGCGAGCCACACAATACAGTTGTTGGAGAAATGGCAGAACTGTCATTTAGCCTGTGCCCTCCTCCCCACCACGACTATCACAAGCAGTGAATTAAAATGTGTTCACTGGTGCACATGGCATTACTCTCACCTTGTTGATTCCCCACTGGGGACCTACAGGGTAAGAGTTCTTGCAATTTCTAACTCTTTAAACCTAAAAAAGCCAGTTGAAAATTACTCTCCATTTTGCTGTTCTCTCTCTCACAAAATCTGAAGGTTTTTTGCGCTAAGACCCTACCAATACTGAGAATTTCAATTTGCCAACTTCCCCATAACATATACCAGCTGAATTTTTTTCAACCCACTCCCATCTCTTGGGTCTTCAGCACAGCACTATTCATTTTCTTGGTGTAAAGCAGTGAGAAGTTTATTTTGCTCTCAAATCACCTGGTAGAATATTTTTTATAAGGTGACCTCAACAAGAACTGCTCTCGTATTAACCACCCTAGTATTTAAGACATGATAAGACCAAGAAAAGACAAACAAATAAACAGTAGTCCAATTCATCTGAGAATAAATGAAGTGGAGTTAAGTTCAATTTTCTATAAATATTTAAGCCACTTCACACATAGTAAAAATAAATCTGTGCTTTTCCAGTCTTGAATCCCATGCGTTTATTAGGTTGGCTTCAAACGATTTGCTCTAAAATACAGTGCAGGCTTAGAGATGGAAACTAAACTCATAGAACCCTGAGATTTCTTGTTTGCTTATCTGTTTCGTAAAATTCCATGGAAGAGACAATGATTAGCACCTACAGCAAATAAGAGAAAGCCTAACACAAAAGAGAACACACCAATTTATGAGAGACAGGAGTAAATCAAGACTGGTATTCCCCTGAGATATAAGTAAACAGTTCTCAAGAAATAAGGATAGGGGTTTGCAATGTTGAATCTTTGAAAATCACTGCACACTGTACCATTTTTCAAAGATATTCACAATGAACCATAACACATAAAAGGCTCTGAAAAGTCCTATTTTCCCAAAGCCTGCTTAAATTTGGTTAAACTGTTAAACAGCAATTCCTACATATATCTAACTTAGAACAGGCTTCTTCCAGGAAAATGGAATACCCACAAACACTTATAGGATGGCCTGGTTTGTTACAACTCACTTAGGGAGATGGTCAGTTAGGTCAATAGCCAAATGATGCAACAAGGCTGCAGAAGACCCACTGACTTCATGATCACTTTCTCCCACCTTTCTACTCTGTTCCTTTTATACATGCCATTTCCCAACCCAGGTCCAGGAAAAGCATTTATTTGACTTTCTGAATTCAAAGTAGCTCAATGATAATTTTCTATGAGTCAAATACACTATCTGGTGGTCACTGGGTGGCACATCCTAATGGAAATCTTAGCCCACTGTCTCCTACACAACCCTCACTTATTAATTTTTTAATCGTCAACTTGGCAATATAAAAATTAGCTAAGTAAACGTATCAGTTTGCTGCAAAGAATGGACACTCACTCAGGCTACCTTTAGAAAAGAGGATTTATTGTAAAGATGTGAAGCCTGAAACTAAACCTCAACTAAAAACTTATCACAGTACAAGGCAGCTGTATGAACTAGTTACTTGCCCCACTTCTCTCTCTCTTTGGATTTCTTCCGGCTTCTCTTTTTATTATCTACTTGGTTCATCCTCTCATATTTCCTAAGACAAATACCAGAGGCAGCTACTCTGATTGGTTAGCAAGTCATTAGTTACCCTATTGTGCAGAGTTCTTTGTATCGATGGGTCTCATGCATTCTAAAGATGCCACCTTTGGGTTGGGTGTACAACTCCCTCTTTTAGTCAAAAAGGCCTTTGTTCAAGCAGCCTAAAGTGACTTTCATAAGACGAAACTGGGTTAGTGGTATTTTAGTTCATAAGAGACACTATATGTGACAATTTCCTTAAACGTCACGTCCATGTACACTGCCCCTTGCTACACTGATTTGGAGGAAATAGTAATTTCACTCCTTGTGCTGTACCACATTCAAAAACAAGTGGACATCAAAACTTGGAATCTGTATATTGAAGAATTTCCTCCCATCTTCCCCAAGATAACATGTAAAATAACCTAGACACAAAAATACTGTCCTACTTGGTCTCTATGCCCATAAGTTCTCCCTGATATAATCAACTCTATTTTCTGCTACTGCATTAATCTAATTAATAATGGTTAGGCAAGCCGTTACTCTCTTCAAAAATCTCCAGTATCTCTCCTTGTACTCAGGATTCCACCCAAACTCTGAAATTTCACTGAAGACTCTCTATATATCCTAACCCTGAACTATGTCTCTAAATTTATGTGTTCCTTCAGTCTAAAAGGAAACTGCAAGTCTTTGCACTGGTTGCTAAGGACACCAGCCAAATTCTCATGTTTAAGTCTTTTCTCAGGTCATTCTCCCTGCTGGGCACGTTCTTCTCTGCCTCTTTACCCTAATTGAGCCTGCCTACTCTTCTGCACATACATGGTCTAAATTATAAGCTTGTGCCTTACTAACTGGGGTTGACATATATGGCTAGGTGAATTGGAAACAGAATTAAAAAGGAAACAATGACCAGCTTAGATTTTCTGGAGGCAGAACTAGGTCTTTGAGGACTCTGCCATATGGCTTGGCCATATGCACAGACTATATTGAATCTGACCAAAAGCACTGGCCTAGTAGTCATGAGATCTGGGCTCTAATCCCAGATATGGTACTAACAAGCTATTTAACCTTGGGCAAGACACTTAACCTCCTTGGGTTTCATTATCTTCATCTCTAAAAGAAGTGCTTTGGCCTAGATGATACCTGGAGTGTTTTCAATTCCTCACATTCTCTGATGCCTTGATAGATGTTTTCACTCTAATTTGAGTTGGCTTGATTGGTTTGCCACAACTAACATTAGGTTAGGAAATGATCTAGGTTAAAATTGGGGCATAGGGATTCATCCAAAGCCTCACTTCAGATATACAGTCAAGGTTTAGTGGTTTCTTTCTTTCTTCCTTTAAAGCCCAGGTATTTCTCATGCCCTACAGCAACTTCCTGCACCCACATGGCTTCAGACAGATTTGGGTACTTGAAACTTTGGCAGAGTTCCCCAGCTGTGAAATAGCCACAACCACTTGCAGACCAAACTTCAGGAGTTGCATTAATCTACAGTTTTCTTGGGAAACACAGTCATTGACTAATGCATGCAAGGACCTGGCAGGGCTCCTATTGTTATGAAGTAAACTGCCAGGCAACAGTTCTCTGGAGTTTTTTTTCTTTATTTCTCTTCTTACTCTCTTCCACACCGCTACACATTTCCCCAGCTCTAAGGTCACCATTCAGCAGTCTTTTTCAAAGTACATTGTGTAATAGCAACTCTAGTTTTAAAAAAAATTCCTGGAAAGACTCATATTGTGTCACTTTTTGAAACATGCTCTCTCTGAGAACACTATCCACATAAAATGAGGCCCCTCACAAAAAAGATGCACAGGAGAAGGTATTTTCTCTTCTGACCTACAGAGCTGTGAGTTAATTTAAAATTTATCTTTCGTAATCTCCCTTACTTCTTTTATTTATTTTATTTCTGCGGTTTAGATGGAATGTACATTTCATAATTAAATGCAAGTAGGAAATAATATCACACTGACAAAGCTCCTAATCTCCCCAAGATATTAATAGGCAGTACATCAAGTCAATCCATCTTTAATCCTGGGTCTCACTATTCAAAAGCGGCATGTAAGAATGGAAAGAAGATGAGGTCAACCATAACTCCTCAAATGGAGATGACAGAAGACTAACTGTGTATATGTGATGGAGATAAATTGTGAATATGGAAAAATACATCATGTGCCTTACGTGTTGTCTACCTCAAAGGGTAAGTGAGAAAAAAATTCTAGCAGGAAAGAGGAAATCAGGCTTCTAATCTCGGCCCAGCCATTATTTAACTGCAAGATCTTGGGCAAATGCACCCAGTGCATTTCCAGGGTTTCCTGAGAAATCAATAAGACAAGGCCAACATTTGAGTTTATAATTTGTAGTGTGATTTACAAATGTGAGATATTGTTCACAGATCTTTTACTCAACCTCGGTGTATCTTGATCTAGCCTCCTGGCTTCTGATCCGTAGTATAAAATTTACAGCAAAAAATGACTTCACGAATGATCTTGTTCCCCTCCTGCATTTTCCAGAGACGGTAACTAAGCTCACAAGGTTAAATGGTTTGCTCACATAGTTTCTCTGTTGTCCTAAAAGCGTTCATTTACAAGATAGCAAACCTTGTAAGGGCAAGGGAGGGTAAAGCTCAGAATAACATAAATGTGCAATAACCCAAAGGCTATCACATTAACCTTTTTAAGTCCATATCCTATGGGAAGGTTACCTCTTGAATTGTCTTGTGTCAACCTTAACAAAAGAGAGCAAAAAACAATTTCTTTCTCCATTTATTTTCTTTCTTTGTCATGAATGAAAACCAACTCAGAGACCTTCATTTGTAACATCCTCACTCCCTAATACCCATCATCATTTTCTTCAGAGCATGTTCATCTTATATCTTTTTTGCTTTTTTCCTTTGAGGTTGGGACACCTCCTCCAAAAGTCCCTTGTTACTGACACTGTCACCAAGGTGATTTCTCTTTCAAAGGACTCAATATTCAGTATCATCCCCAGATTGTAACCAAATCAGGAAATTTTATGAAGGATGTGGCTAGTATCCATATATGGATATCTCTTCGTTTCAAATTCTAATAAAGGCTATCAATAGTCCTGAAGATCCCCTCCCAAACCCAAACATTTTGCAAACTATGAGAGTTATACAAATACAAGATGATAATGCTTCATTTCCTATTTTCATTAACAGACTTTTTTTTTAAAGATGGAACGCAAGCTAGAGGGACAAGCAGAAACTCAAATGTTCTTAATTTACAAAATAGGGGTTAAGAAATATTGTGTATGCTTCACAGAACAAAAAAATGGAGCTTTCAATCTGGCTATAAACAGTTCATACAGAAGTGACCAGTTAGAGAATTGAGAATAGATTTATAACCATACCGAGTTGGGGAAGTTAGGGGATAGTTTGAATGAGCAAAATTGTTATCTACTATGACATGAAGTCAATACATAATATCTAAAATTGGCAAATCTATTAACATCATTATAAACATTATAGTGAGATATATGGAGCTAATCAACATAATAATTAAAACAAAGTATAAAAGTGGGAAGTAGGATTTGGGGGTGGATACAGCAGGAGATTATTTTATGGGCTTAGCTATATGCATGTATTATTTTGAAAACATAAACACACTCACTAGAAAACACACTTTTTTCTGCAGGTGATTTACAACATGAAACCTATGCACAATGAACTCAGAAGATGTTGGTTACTTCATTTATTGTTTAGTTGTATCATTTAGGGGTTGAATGAATAAATAATTGAATGCATGATACAATGTATCACCATCATCATCATCACCATCACCATCATCTTGAACCTACACCTCCTGCACACATACCTACTAACTCCAGGCTGTAAGAACCCAGATCATGGTAGGTAGCTGAGGTACAACTGCCTGACATTGAACAATGGTTGCAATCAGTCCATAGAATGGATTTTTCATATAAAGATTACCAACTATTAATGGTTGAATTTCATAAAAGAGGCTGGAAGGACAATGTTTGGGGAACAAGATTTCTATGCAATTTTGAGTCCTGATTTTACTATAATTATTTCAAATGTTGATTGCTACATCTTACTACAGTCTACTAAAACATTTGAATATTCTAGGTTTCAGAAATAAGGAGCAAACAAATAATCACTTCTATTTCAGAAAAGTAATTTTATACAAAATGAATAAAAGCATACAGAAATCAATCTGAAGTAAAAAGAAAATTTTAACAGACTCTTTATAACAAAAAATAAGGATTTTTTTTTTTTTTTGGTTACCATAGTGGCAGTGAATTTTAAATACCATTCACACAGATTCAGCATTATAGTAATCAGTGTTTCCTATTGTGCTTCAAGGTATTAAAAGTAACATACAATGTTACAAGCTTAGACAACCATTTAAATTTAAATATTAAGAAATGTTATGAATCAAAAGTTAATTTATATGTTCTCTGGATAATACCTGATGTGGGATATTATAGGGCCAGCCATTTCACCATTAACATCAAATAACATAAGTAACCCGCACTTAACTTTCAAGCCTGCAGTGATTAGACATGGGGTGGGGGCGGGGGAGTAGTGAGGGAGGGTGACAGAGGGTATAAAAATTCTACTTGTTGCCAATAGAACTCACAGCATTTATAATGACTACAGGCTAGATCAGAGGAGTTGCACCGTTCTTCCTGCAATCTTTTCCCAAAGCTCAATTAAAATTCATTGGCAAGGGAATGGGAAATCAGAAACTAACAGGGCACATTTTATCTCCTGGCCTCAGGGGGTATAAGAATTCCCCTGTGTGGAACACAAAAGATTGATAGAATATTGGAGGGAAGAGGGTGATAAAAGAGGACATGAAAATCATACCTTACAGTTCAAGGAAAAAAAAAAGTGGTCAGAATTGATATCACACAATTGTCTTTCTCTTCGGGAGTCATACATCTGGCTAACACTAAAGGAATTTTTAATTCTGAATAAAAGTAATGCTGAAGGGAACCTTCTTTCCTTGGTTTCTACTGCCCACTTGGAAGAACTGCCAACGTATAGGAACACCTCAGTGTCTGACTCTCTAAGACAGTGTTATTTGAGCATCAGGTGACATCCATGGACCCATATTTCTTGACTAGATGGAGCTAATCTCCACTTAAAAGCAAGCTATGCAAATTAATTTATCCTTTCTCCATCTTTAAAAGCACAAAGCTATAATTCTAGGTAAGTGTGATTATTCTGTAGAGTTAAACTTTCTGCCATGTGGTCTGTTTGAAGGTCTAGACACCAGGGACAGAGTGGAGGGAGGCAGAGGGGACAAAAAGTGTTAGCATATCCTTTTAGTCACAATTTCTAGAGTTTTATTCTCCAGTTGGCTTTATCAGTAATAAGAAATCACCATCTTATCATTTCAGATGATGTACTTGTCTTCTGTGTTAATTGGATCAGAACCCAGAAGGGCAACACCCACCCAAGCCCCCAAAACCAAGATCCTATGAGTATTTTGCTATGAAAATAAATGCATCAATGAGACATCATCTGAGGAAATATACACACCCTTAAAGTTTCAGGCCTCAGATCAAAAAGGAGACTAGAGTAGTTTTCATGCCTTTAGAATAGCACACTAGGAAATCCACATACTTGCTTACATAAATTTGGATGGGACGTTAAGACCCAGCTTAGAATCAAGCACTATTCCCACTGAGCTTCCAAGGTCCATGTCTGTGCATGCTAGATGCATTGCGGCATTCTGGCCACATAATGCAATGAGTACGAGTGTGTATGCACTCAAAGCACTGCAGACAAAGTAAACAACCAAATCAACTGCTGAAGAGCCTGAAATGGACAGACATTGCAGCTGCTATCTACTCCCTTAGCTGATCACCTACTGAACTTTGAATACAAGGAAGACTTTCTTCTTAGGTATTGAACAAGACAAAACTGCTACACTTTATAGACTATTTAAACCCTAAAGGTTTCACTTTACTGTAAAGATACCCTACAAACAACTCACACTAAAAGGGATTTGTTGAGAATAGCCCAGAACTACACTGTTTGACTGTAGTAGTTTTTGCTTTGTCCAAATGAGGTAGTTTCATGTCCAGAGAGTGCTTCAGGTGTTAGGCTTATACCAGAATAAGGATTGTTTTTTAAGAAACCCATAAATATCTACCAAGAATCCATTCCCAAGGGAAATACATTAGACCAAGCATTGTGGGGGATTCAAAGAAATTGAAGACATAGCCCTTATGCCATGGGGGCCCCTGAAATCTACAGTTGAAAGAACCTGGAAAAACAGTCCAAGTTTCTCATTTTGAGACAAGCAACTCAAATGACAAGAGTCCAGAAAACTGAAATGACAAGCCCCAGATCCCACAGCCAGCAGGGGGAGACCGGAACTGAAAGCCACGTGCCCTAAATAGCCTCATATAACTCACAGCTGTTGCCTCTGTTTGTAGATGTGAAAAGTGTAACAAGAAGGATGTCAGGACTCTGAGCACCATGTTTTACCTCTTCCCAGATTTTCTGCAAAACTTACAAATATGACAAAATGTTGTGACAGGATCTCTTGTGGATCTTAGTGAAGAGACTGAATTCGGTATCTAAATTGAAAATGGGCAAAAGAGAGATGAGGATACATACAGATAGAAAACAGAGGCAAAGAAAACTATAAGACTAAGTCCACAAGAGTGTTCAATACTCTTCTAACTGGAATCACTAAAATCTCAGGGAGACCACTAAACTTCATCAGGATTCAATATCATTGGTATGGTCAAAGAAATGTGCCCTGGGTAACAAAGGGTAATGAGTCTCTCCAGCTGACATCAGAGATATGAAATAATATTCCATATGCTAAAGAAAATACTGTTTGATAATTAAAAATAATAAAGTCTATTTGATACATAAAACCTTTTTATTATTCCTTGGGGGCCAAAACCAAGAATTTTTCTTATACAGGTGATGATGTTGTCCATGATTTTGTCTATTGATTTACCTAAATTCTAAATGCTAAGTTTGGGTCTGATCATATAGCATACTACATTTCAATCCCTTTAACTTATTCTTTTCAGCCTTGTCCTGGGAGATGTCTTTCTAGATAGACTGAGAGTAAAAACCACGAGATTATTGTAGGACACACTAAGCAAGCTGATAAAGTCAACTAACTTATCTGTACAATGGTTTCTTCGTATATAATATAAGAGCTAGAAATTATCTTTTTTGGAAAAAGCATTTATTCTTTGAGCTCGTGGGAGCGGAGAAAAGCACAGTCTTTCAGTTCGGCTCACATTGTCTAATTTTATCTTCATTATTCTTCTTCGGTGATACCCCTACTACCACCTTTTCTTTTCTTCCAGAATCTACCAACCCTGTACTCAGAATAAATTTCCGGCTTATTGGCTCTCTCTCCTTTTATCTTCTTTATGTGTGGCATCTCTGGCAGCCAAACAATCTTCCAAAGGCATTCTGTGACACAGTTCCTCAATGCACGTTCTATTTCTCTTTATCACCCATCTAGGTATCTATCTATAAATCCATCTAGCTATCCATTGTGCTTTTGTTGCAGACGCAGCTACCTAAAATATAATGCAACAATTGACTTACTATCTCTTGGAAGCTAAAGAAACCTTCTGTCTGATTTTTCTTTTCTGGCTCCAACAGAAATCCCTGCAGAGCCATGGACAGAAGGGAGACACCCTCCGTCTGTTCCCCTCTCTAATTTTCTGCCCAAAATTATGCCCAGTTTTAGCAAATAAATCATGGACTTAAAACCAGCAGCTTTATATCTGCTGGCTACAACATATCTGAATATGTTTGAGAGATGTGTGTGTTCAGAAGTGAAAAAAAATAAGAGTTAGGAGACTTTTCTCAGATTTCTGAAGTTTTTTAGAAAGAGAGGGGATTGGAGGAGAGTACAGAGGCATAAAGAAATTTAAGCAGCATTGTTCAGTAGAAAATGTATTTAAGTGTTCTCAGTCTGAAAAGATGCAGTCATTAATCTGCAGCTTTGGGGCAGTGGGCGTGGAGGGACCTAGCTCGGTAAAATTATTTCCTTATCTATCAATTAAAGTATGTTATATATGTTTTGAGAACTAATTTCAAGGGGCAGTTTCACTTTATTTCCTGTTCTTCTTCATGCTGCAGATAGAAATGATTTTCAAGTCAGGCTTAATTAAGCACCTGGAATTTTTAAATCTGCAAGAGCCTGTTTATGATACTGGTTATTTCCTGGTAATACTTAGAGTTTCCCCTCCTGTACCACATTCCTGGTGCAAGAAGCAAAAATAGTTACAACCTATCTTTGTAGAGGTTTCCAAAATTGAGCAGCATCTACCCTTCCATATGGTGTATATCTGCCAATCACATGGGGACTTTGGAAGAAAAGTGTGTGGAAAAGAGACAGAATGGAACCCAAAAAAAAATTTTTTTTTTTTTTTTTAATTTTAACCAGCAAGAGTGACAGGATAACGCAGCCTTAATCAAATGACTGAGCACTAAGTAACAGACTACAGATTGTCTTGTGTTTTGACCATCTAAGTAGTCTGCTCTTCAGTATCCCTAAGGAATGACCACCCATAAGCCCTTAACTGGTGGAGCAGGAGAAGCAGAAACACAGTGACTAAATTCTTCCAAAACAGGAGCTATGGATGGGAAAGGATTACTATTGATATGCTAAAAAGTCACTGATGTATAATCTGTGACAGGTAGAGCCTACAGGAGACAGAATGTCACATAATAGGAACAGTATTAATGAACAGCAAATTCTTAGCAAGTATGAAAACACTATATTATGAGAAGACTGTGCAAAAACCACACAGGATTTTGGCCATTCCTTCAATATCCATTTGATTGCAAAAGTGCACAGTGATGAGAAAACGCTACAAATTCAGAACCATTTTAAATGAATTTGAATTTTACTCACCATAACATGTAGCAGTTACATTGGGAAATAAAAGCAATACATATATAAGTTGAGACTATGCTTTATTCTACTTACAAATGTTTCTTAGTGTGTATATGTTTTTGAGGCTCTGCAAAATTTCTCTGGCTTCCTAGGTACCTAAAAGCCCTAGACCACTGGGCCAGCTCAGAATTGGACCCAGCCTTAGGGGTAGAGATTCGGAGATCTTTACCGTGGCTACTTGCACATGAGGCGGGCAGTGTTACGAAGCAGCCTACAGTTCAGGAAAAAAACAAATGGTCTGTGGGAAAGTCCAGTCCTGGTCTGGGAAGGCCTAGAGAGACTCGGCCATTCGAATATCTCAGAAAACCAAAAGCTAGCGAGGAAACCATCAACTTGCTGCAACTATAGCCACCAGTCAAGTAAGCACCGAGCCCGAGAGCTCAGGAAAATGACCCACTTCTTGCCGACTCAGACAAAAAGGCTTCACTTAGGCCCAGGGAAAGTGTCTCTAATAAGGCCATCCGTTAACCGCGTCGCCCCAGTCCCTCGCAGCAATTCTTCATTCTCTGCCTTCTCACCTCCCAGCCTGAAGCCAGCCATTAATGCAGCAGGGACGGAGGAAAATGAAGCTGTTGGGCTCAGTAAATATGACTGAGCTCCACTAGGAAACGCAGCCCCATTATTTAGGCTCCCGTGTCTAAGGCACGTGTTGATCACATCCATTTAGCAGAGAGGTGAAGGGAGAAAGCGGGCTGGCTGTGCAGCAGCCCTCAGTCATCCATCCCCTTGATCAGGCAAAGCCATGAGAGAGCAAAGGAGAGAGCTCAGCCACAGATCCCAAGGGCCTGAACCCAGAGCGCTACAACCTGAGAAACCACATAGTCACAAAGAAGGCGGCTCTGGGCAAGTGTTCAGGGGTCTTGTAATTTACTCTCTGTTCTCCCATTGACTTAATCTGTATCATGCATGGAGTCAGTTGAATTTGTAGCCATGATCTGTCATGTCTATAATGGAGATAATACTCTTTATCTCATGACATAGGACTGCATGTGATATTCATAAAATAAAAGAGCAAACTAACATCTGGAAACAGGATACTCAATTTGGGGAAATGATTTAACTCTTTCAGATCATCTGCATCTGTCTTTATAAAAACAAACAAAAATAAATACATAATTTTTTAATAGCTTGTTACTAACCTAATGTCTCAGAATATTGTTTCACTTAAAAATAAAAAAAGTTAATATATTGAGTATACTTTAAATATCTCTTTAATAGTTGGAAATGAAAGGGCAAAAAAGAAAATCTGATATCACCCAAAACTAGGATCATTGCAATTTAAATATATCCATGAATTGAAAATCCAGAACTGGAAATATGCAATTAAAATGTCACACCCATACGCTTGAGACTTAAAAGTATTTCACCCGGGGTGAACGATAAGACCATCAAATTACAGGTAGGTTGCAGCTGAAACTGACCCTCTGACAACCAAACACTGTTAAGGACAACGGACACTGAATTCAAAAGAAAGGTTAACTCAACCTCAACAAACAAACAAAACAATGATAGAGACTTCAACAAACAGAAGCAGACAAGGCAAGATGACAGAAGATTGTGTCCATAATATTTTTTTAATATTCTTTTATTTTAGAGAGAGGTAAATTGTCCACTGTTTTCCCCAAAATGTTTTCCCCAAAATGTTCTCTTAAGAAAGATGTCCACCCTGAAGGGTCTGGGAGGTATTTTCAGTAATGGCCTGAGATTTATGCATTTCACTGGATGAGTCACTGGAGATATGACTGGGCCTCATTTTTCATACATATATTCATAGTAAAAAATATTCCTGCCAAACTATGAAATGAAGGCTTTATAAAGTAAATGAAAAAAAAAAAAACTGGAATAAAAGTATAAAATTTTAATTTTAGAAATTATAAAGACAGGTAGCAAGCAAAGTATTTCCTTGACCCAAAGCCATCATGATAGAACTTGCAATTTCTCTCCTCTCCAGTAAAAAGCTTTTCTAAAGAAAAATGGTTGATTGCAGCTACGTTGGACATGGTGAGAATCTACCCACATATCCATCACCCAGAGCAGCTCTGCTGGACAAGGATAGGTAGATTCCCCAGCTCAGGTCTTTTCTTTGTAACAGACACTGCCTGAGGGCTACAAATATTAATTCTACACTCATTTACTATAGAGACGATGGCAATCTGTCAGAAGGAAGAATGTGTTCTGAAATGAAGGCGCCAATAATTGTGACCTAATAATGGAATAGAAAAGGTCCACTTGTTATGGTAATTGCCAGCGGCATTCTAAATAATGTGTTTAGTTTGTTTATCATGGCACATTTTCAGAAAATGTTCCTTTCCAAATAAACATGCCTAAGCTAGCCCAAGGCAAAACTGTATATAAGTAACTTTTTTCCCCCTAACATTCACTATCCCTCTGTAAGTCTGCTAGTTTTACCTGCTCCTTCTTCCATTACCTAGTTCTTAGCCTTCACCTTTCTAAGTCCCTAAAATAATTTTTCCCAACAGTTATTTATAACAGCAATCACCTCTATAAACTCCTCCTCACACAATCCAATTTAGGTAAAGACCACCTCCATTCTGCTAACTTACTACAACAGGAAGGATAGCACATCAATGCTTAATGTAGTGCCTGACACATAAGAGATACCCCATAACTTTTGGGGGACTGTTGAATAAATACCTCTCACTAAAAATATGAACAGTATTTGATTTATAAGTCTGAATGGCTATCGTGTTTTACCACGTGTTTGCTTTGATAAAACCTAATAGCCATTCAAATTTAACAGGTCTGGTTTGTTTTGTTTGTTTTTGTTTTTGTTTTGTTTTTCTTTAAATGATTCTTCTATAATGCCTTTTATGCATGAAACACAGTAGGAAGTAAACAACTAGCTGTGGGATAAAAAGAACATTTAGATGGATGGCTGGTTGGATGGACAGCCGAATATCATTGTAGGGAGAAAGCTGACATCCCGGTAGCACCTATCTCCCAGTGTTTCCATTAGGATATACAAGATGGGAAGCACTAGCCTACAAGTTAGTCATACATGTATTTGTCAGTCTATCAAGGAAATATACAATTTTTCTAAACCAGAGAATCCAGAATTTAAACCGTTTTGACATTTGGCTCTCCACGATCCTAAGTTCTAAGTTATACATATCCTGAGTTGGTTTTTGTTTTTATCTTCATTTCTTCATGAACTCTGGAATTAATGTGTGCCCATGAATACTGAAAAGTGAAACAACTAGAGAGGCCTTCTCAATCTCATGCAAATGCCTGGCTTCATTTTGAATGAGGGTAAATAGCAACTGAAGTGTCAAGTTGCCTCTGAGTTGAATCAAGAAAACTGCAGAAGCCATGCCTCTTGTAGAAGACATTTGGGAGAAATAAAGATTTTGAGAAAAGTGCCATATGTCATTAAAGCTTAGAAAATATATGAAAGATCTGCATCATTTTTGCTTATTTCAAATTAAAAATATTGAAGAAGCAGGCTCTAAAGCGATTGGCTAACCTGGCATCAAAGAGTTGAATATATGTCTAGAAATAGACATATTTTGGCACATAGGCATAATGCCAATATTTGGCATATAGGCCAATAATCTCTAATGGACTTTCTTTCTTTCTGATTTGTAATTCAATGTTTATTATGTCTGAGACAGAAACAAAACTAGAAAAATATGCCATTTTTACTCTCCTTGAATTTGAGGAGCACTGAATTTTTCCACACTGGTAAAAATTACACCAACAGATATCCAGCAACGTCTCAGTGATTCAGGGCATCTTCATGATCTGAACGTGGCCCAGAGTAAGTGCTTGTGAAGTGTACAGAGAGGTTAATCAAAAATGTTACAATCACTAAGCCTGCAAGAGAATAATCTGTATGTGCAGACTGGCACGAGCGTACCCAGGGCACAGCAGATTTAACAACTGGACGCACAGAGCAATCTTTTACATGGTGTGTGATATTTGGGTTGCTATCTATTATATCATTGTGAAAAGCAAGTGTGAACTGATGGAAGTGTTAAAACAGCCAAAGGAATTTAAGGAATGGCATCACTGGAAAGTGGGTAAAAGGATATTAAGTGACAGGGCTGTAGTTATACCTATGGAGGAGTGAGATTAGGGGGCAAAGCAGGTATGAAACGCCCAAGAATAATCATGAACATAAATAATTTTCACTTTACTAAATGTGCATGGTTAGTAATACATATGCTCTCTCATTGGCTCTGCTAACTCTGCTCTGTCTGCCTGTCTGGTAGGATGTTCTATGCAGCTCAACAAAGATATTGAGCTACTACTATATGCCACATCCTGAGGATCTGAGGACCAACAAGAGACAGCCTTTGCCTCAAAGAGTCAAGAGTTCATTGGGAGGACACAGACACACAAATGGTTCCATCCAATATACTTATAAGCAGAGAAAAACAGATAAAGTACAGGAGTATACAAAAAGGATAATTAATGATGTGAGCCCTGGGGTTAGGAGGGAAGTTCATAATTAGGGAAGCATCTCTTAGGAGGTGAAAGCCAACTGGACATCCAGACATGAAGACGTTACAGACAAAAGAAACTACAGGGACAACATTGTGAAACAACCTGGAGTCCACGAGGAAACAAGTGAGCCAGCCACTTGTGTGGAGAGATGAGTGTGGGGGTGAGGGTGGGGAGCTATAGGAAAGGAAACTGAGCAGGGAAGCACATATGACATGCCTGTAATCATCCAAGATGAAGACAAAAGATTTTAAGCAGGTGAATGAGAAGGTCACAGGTAGATTTTAGAAAGAGTTCTCCAGCAGCAATTAGAGGAAATAAATTTTGGTGTGAGTGTTTTTAGGAACATAAGGGATCCTATTATAATGACCCTGCTGATTGCTGATAAGGACCTAAACTCAGGCAGTGGTGTTCATGGTACCTAAAGAAGGATATCCACATGATGTTAAAGTAGAATGAACAGAAATCTATGCTAGGATGTCATTGGTGGGAAAGGTGACAAAGGAAAGCAAAGACTATGCCACTTTTCCGCTTCTCATGCATAAGGAGAAGAAAGTCACAAGCTGAGTTACAGAATCCAGGATGAAGATCAGGGAGAGAAGTTAAAGCAATCGACTTAAAGTGTTATTAACACTTCAAGACAGTACTAGGTAGGTAGAGCTAATACAAGCTTGGCTTTTAAAGAAAGATCAAAAACAAGTCAGCCTCCTTTTGCTTAAACACATTGTTCCAATGTCCTCCCCTATTTCTATGGTAGGGCCAACAAATTACAGACGTGCAGGACTATATCACAGTTCCTTCATAATATATCCCTATTATAGCCATAGCATCTACTGTAACAGCAGAAAGATTTCATTACAGGACTAGCTCTTTTACACAAATAGGTTAATAAAAGAAAACAGAATTACTAGGTTAAGAGGTTAAGAAAAGAGATGAGGATAAGAAGACAGCCATAAACTTTCTATGGTTCTAAAATCTAGAACCACAGCATTGTACAGTCTATCCTGTCCCAAGTCATTTCATCTTGAATAAAGAAGTCCTAGAAAACCCCAAAGCCTAAGCCAAGATGCTCTTAAATCAAAAACAATCTGACTCAAGCACAATCTACCATCTCTAGCCTCATTTCCTTCTTATCCTTCATCTCCTTCAGGTTAAAATAATGTATTATGGTGCAGCTCACAAGGGGAAAAAAGGGGGGAGGGGTTGGAGAAAAATATAATATGTTATGAAAGTGCAAATATCAAAACCCAATGAAAGCAAATGCTTCTTAACTTCACAAAAAATACTCATACTATGTATGTTCCTCACAGTTGTGCATGTATTCTCAATGTACCCTCATAAGACTCCTCTTGTAATAGGAGACTGAAAGATGAAATTTCTAACCTCCTGAATATAACAGAAGGAAATGGCTTTCTGAAGTGAGGCTGTCTGAAGTATGACCACAAATAAAAAACTTCTCTCATCTCTCAGCTTGAGGAAATTTGACGTTCTGAAGAATAGTTTCCCTTTCTCTCACATAAGCTTATTTCTTTGGTGTTTCTTAATCATATACTTATTTTTTCTTGAGTTAATATTTTGAGTTTTGATTCTGTGCTCAGCACATGTCTAAGCTTCCATATTAGATTATTAGCTTCTTTGGAGTAAAACATATTTATTTATTTATGTAACAAATATTTACTGACAGACTATCATGTATCACGATGTGTGCTAGACCCTGAAGAAATAATGGTTTGTGAATGCAGATACACTCCTTAACCTCAAAGGGGAGGTGGGTGGGGAGAGGTGAAGTGAAGGGATCATCCTTCGACAGAAGAGGGAACACTGCACCCTCCCTCCTGGCTCCATAGTAACAGGAAATGGGAGGCCGGAAGGGATAAGTGAAGGTGTACTCAGATTGGAATGTTTAAAGTCAGGAAGTGGAGAATGTTCTCATATGTAAAACCCTACAAGGTGTGATCATTTGCTGAGAGTTGGGGAGGGCAGGGTTGGAATCTTTTATTCAAGTATATATTCTTGGCAACACTAGCACAGCTCTTAGCACGTAACTAGTGCTCCTGAAATGGTGATTGTGTAAAAGGATTTTTAATGGGAGTGAAAGAATGAAGAATTAAGTGAATAATTGTTGCGCTTGTATTTAAAGGACCTAACTGGTCAAAAGTTAATCAGGGCTGCAGAAGTGCCTTTCAAAGCAGATATCACTGAGTCTGTAACCTAGGAGTCCTCCCTGAGCGTAGTGAAAAAAATGTCCAGAAGATTTTACTGTCCAAACTTCATAGCTGCCGGGAAAAGAGATGAGTTGGAAAAGAGAACTATAAAACAAAACTTATAATACACGATAATAGGATCACTGTTTTCTGCATGTCTCTTGTTCTATTTTCTGAAAGCAGGCACATTTTGAGTGAAAACAGGTTTTACGTCCCAGCAATAAAGAGGTAGAACTATAAAAATATATGTCATATCAGCAGGCATGTCTCTAAATAGAATGTTTTACCAAGTTTCCCAAGAGGCGTTTGAGGCCCTTTAAATTATAGGGTATATGAGCTTCCCTGCAGGGCAGCCTTTGAACTACAACTCATTGTCAGTCTAAAGCAGGGGTGGGAAATGAACCTTTCTGAAATGAAGAGTGTGTTCTTCGCTCAGCATTTCTAGGTTTCTCCCTTAAAATGGATGCCATCACCAAGTAAGAAAAGAGATGTATAATCAGTATGGGTCAAGTGAAGCTTAGTAATTTTAATTGCATTCATTTAGGGGAAAAAAATTCTCACATGTTAACCTAAACCTTCACATTTCTCTCTGCCACGTTTGACTTAGGGCAAAGCAATCAAAAACTGCCAGTGCTCACTTAAGTGGACAGAGCGATGCAATAAGTAATTCAGAAGAGCAGATAATTCAAAGATCACCTCTATTTGGGTTTATAATAACATTTTCATCGGATGTACTTTCTTAATTATATTTTTCTTAGGTTAATATTAAAACTAATTTGCAATCCTTCAGCATATACTAGCTGGGTAGCAGAGGCCTGGAAAAATCCTGCTCTTCAGAAGGAGCCTACTTGGGTCATACAGTACACTGGGGGTAATTCCCAGAGAACAACCCAAAATAGAGTGCATTTAGTGTGTGCTCCAGCCTTCTAGGACTGCTCCCCCTCTTGGTGACAGTACTAAGGAAATCTTGCGGGGCTTTCTCCTTTAGGTTGGGCCTCTGAAGAAAATCCTGATTCACAAAAATAGTCATGCACTGTTATTCAAAATAGTAAAAAACTGGAGACAACTTAATATCCGACAATAAAGGACTAGTTAAACAAATTATAATACATCAATAAGATGGTTTCTTGTACTATTAAAATAGCATTTATGGAGAATTTTAATGACTTGAGCAACAGCTTATGATACACCATAAAAGGGAAGACAAAGCAGGTTATAAAACTGACTCCTATCATCACCACTATGTGGTTAAGAGCGCAATTGCAGGAATCTGGCTGTGAACATCTGATTCCTGGTTGCAGCAGTTATTAAATATTTGACCTAGAGTAAATTACTTCACCTTTCTGAGCCTCAGTTTCTCTACCTGTAAAATGCAGATAATAACAGTAACTATCTTGTAGTGTTGTTATGAGGATGAAGAGCGGCTTAATGTACTTATAAAATGCCTGAGACATGGTAAGCACAATTAAGAATACTATTTTTATTTGTTTTAAAACAACATAACCCTGCTCATGCTGTTTGTTCTACTTAGAAATACTTCCTTTTTAAAAATTTAACCTATTAGCTCTTCCTTTCCATCTAAGGTCCAGCCCACTGGTCACTACACAGAGTACGGAGCTTTTTCTCATGACTCCCCCCCAGCCCCCACCCCCGTCAGAATTCATCACCCCTTCCTTTTCAATGCCAGAGCATTTTGTAACAACTCTACCCTCACATCTATGCTACAGGGTGGTAATCAAAGTGTGTCTCCTTCCCCATTAGACTAGGGGTCCTGCAATATTAGGGGCATGTCTCATTCCTCCCTGTAGCCCCAGAGCCTGGCCAAGTGCCTGGTACACGAGAAGTACTAGGTTCACTTTGAATTAATGAATGAATGAATGCAAGCTAAGTTCCACGAGTGAAGCAGGTAGGAAGGAAAGGTGAAACAGCAGTGTCTCTGTGACTTCCAAGGGCTCAGGTATACTCTTTTGGAAGAATAAAGAATATTTTCAGTGTGTACCTCATGATTCCAAAGCCTCAACATTTCTATGCTCTTTCTATTGTCTTTCCTAAAATATAATACTTGTCCTGATAACTGAAACAGGGTGGTAAAACAGAATCAAAAATGAACTGAGGAGTCAAAAGCCTGGGTTCTACTGCTGACACTCAAACCGGATGACCTTGAACAAGTAACTTAACCTCTTTGAATGTAAAATAGGGATGATAATACATACCGTGCCCCTATCTCCTTCACCGGGTTATTTTAAGTATCAATTAGAGAATGCACACGAGAACATTCTGGAAAGGTGGCATACAAATGTAAGATATCATTGCTAGTTCTTTTGCTGGTAAAGCTTTGCTCATTCAGAAACTCAGAGTTAATAGCAGACATTTTACATATTTACATTAGCCTGTAATTCTTTGACAAGATTAAGAACAACCTTTCAGTATTTCTCTTTGCCTCATTTTACAGAGAAGTTGTTGGAAAGATGGACAGGTTTAAAACTGTTACAGTTCTATGGAACACACTTAAAATGAGGAATGTGATTCACATTAATATTTAAATATACACTCTTCTTTGTTCTATTTATAAAGCATCAATTAGCAATTACGTTAAAGTGCCCACATAATTCCTACTTGGTTGCCAGCATCCTTCATCCTTGTCATTACATAGACAAACTGAGGCACAGCTGGGTCTATGTGTGCTATTGTAGATTACCAAGTATGATCTGGCATAGGAATCGGGAATTCCTTTCTAACCCAGAGATGCCGAATAGAACTTTCTGTGATAAAAGAAATGCTTGATAATCTGCACTATTCAGTATGGTAGCCACTAGCCATATGCGGCTTTTCAGCCCTTGAACTGTGGTCTGTATGATTGAGAAGCTTAATTTTTAATTTAATTTAATTTAAATTAATTTAAATTTAAATAGCTATATTTGGCTAGTGGTACTTACTAAATTAAACAGCACGGTTTTAACCAGTCACTGTATTTAGCATGAGGATTTGCTCATTAGCCAAATGAACACTTAAAAAAGAATGATATTATTTTATAATGTGAAAGAAAACTCCCACACAGACTGTCATGATGGCCACAGTATTTTCCTCACTGGAAGGACGTTATGATCAGAGGTTAGTTTAAGGGGCACAGAATCAGCATAAGAAGGCTGATTAGATGATTCAAACATTTAATGGCATCCACTTACAATAACCTGGCCAACAGAACAGACTGGTCTTATTGCCAGAATACTTGGTCCATCAGCCAAGACTTTCCTTGTATATTGCTTTGGGGGGTATTGCTGCCCCTGCTCTGGTGACTCTCCTTTCCCTGGTCAACCCTCTTTTTGATGGATAAGTCTTTCCTTCTCTTTTTCTCCAAACTCACACTTCATGAGTACTGGCAGAGAGACAAGTTTGTCCCATCTCTTTGGCTTTGCTTCCCCATAACTCTCAGTCCAACACACAGATCTCCCCTTTCAACAGCTGGAGAAATGCTGGGAAGGCATGGAAGGAAAAGAATATTTATTTTAACCCTTCTGATAAGCAAAGAACTCAACCTGTCTGGGAACAGCCGTTCCTTCTTTTCCTTCAGACACACCGTCAAGAGCATCCTAAGGTCAGACTGTAAATCATGTAAAATATCTTTATCTTTTCAAGGCAGTTTTTCACCTATATTATAATCAAGGACAAGAAAGGTCACAGAATTCTGGCAATACAAGTCCTTGCAGCGGCAGGTGGGAGTG
Organism: Hippopotamus amphibius kiboko; assembly: GCF_030028045.1. Lineage (NCBI taxonomy): Eukaryota > Metazoa > Chordata > Mammalia > Artiodactyla > Hippopotamidae > Hippopotamus > Hippopotamus amphibius. The sequence continues at coordinate 55,490,458 of NC_080195.1, read as the reverse complement.
AAACTTTTAGCTGCTGAAACTGCTCTCACAGAACTAAGCCAGGTTCTGGGAGGAGCTCATTCTCAGCCAAGATGAGGTCCTTGGCTTCCCAATTTGGTGTATAAGAGATTCTGATGTTCATTAAAATGACAAGCTGACAGAGTGAGGCATAGGCAACCTTTACCCACTCATCAGCTGTCCAGTCCTGAAAGCTCTGGACTATTTCGATCCTCTAGGCTTTCTGTATATACAGCTTTTCAGACACAAGCCTCAAATCTGCCCAGCAAGATTCCTAGTTATTCCAGAGATGACCTTTGAAGTTGTAATTCTATATTTCCTGATTTATAAAGAAGTTTCCCAATTAGAAAGAAAAATGTCTCAAGATAATTGAGTAGTGATGAAAGGCAGCCCAAGATCTTAATTTCATGGATTTTCATAACTTTGAGTTTACTTAGTATACTTACGAATGCCCTCTTTACACAGATGGGAAATTTGGGCCCAGAGAGGTGAAATAACCTGAGGAAGAATATACACATAGTGTCTAAGCAAAAATGTTGACAGTTATAACTGAATGGTTAGAAGATCAAATTATGGTACTGAAGTGCATTAGTTTAAGTGCACTTTAAAACATAAGATCTATTCAAGCCAGCAAGGGTGAAAGCTAGGCATTTCTAGAATTAGTAGGTCTTAGTCTAAAGCTACTGACAACTATTTTTCATAAATCATGATGTGATTTCTAAGACTTAAATACCTTGGATATTAAAAAGTCAACCAAACAAGCTCAAACAGGTTTCCATAATCCCCACTTCCTCCGATCTATTTTACCCCTTCTTATAACAAGGGGTAACATATTGTCTTGGCTATCAGCAGTTCTCAAAGTTGCCTGGGCTCTGGAATCAATGGAGATTTTTACATCTGGTCTTTTAAATTATAGATTCCTTGGTCCCAACCCAGAGTTCCTTGATTGCATTCTAGGATCTATATTTTTCATAAATTCCCCAAGTAGCACTGATGCATCATTTGAGAATCACTGTTCAGAACATTCAATACCATTTACACTGAATTAGAGTTATTTCTATACCTGTCTTTTCACCCACTAAATCTGAAAGAGGTGGACAAGGATTCATTTTATTCCATTTATTTATTTATTTATTTACTTATTTATGGTCTGGCCCCAACCCCATTCCTTGCATAGTGATCTACACAATGGTTTAGAACCAAACACATCTCAGTTTGAATTCCAGCCTTGCCACTACCAATTACATGACCTTGTGCAAATTATAAAACTTCTGTGAGCCCCAGTTGCTTGTCATTATATACACATCAAAGTAAAATATAAATAATAAACCATAACAATATGAGTTTTGGATAAATGGTAACTAGTGGTTGTAGTAGTGAAGGATAGTGCTATTAGCAGTAACAGCAGTAGCAGCGGTAGTATTAGCAGCACTTGCTCAATAAATACCTTTTGATTTAACTAAAGAAGAGACTGAAACAATCCATATATCAATAATCTAGAAGAAATAAGACCCTCTACAATAACTAAGACCTATATGAGGAGTAAACAGTGAGCCAACCTATCAATCATAGTGGTTCTGATTCACTTCCATTTGGCACTGTCATCAAGAAGGTAGTAAAATGTGGTGGTCTAGGTCCGTGCAGCTAAAACCCTTTTACTACATCACTCTAAATCTGTACATTCCCTATACATTCCCGTTTTTCTCTTCACACCCCCTCTCCAAAAAAAGCAAAATTTTTGAAAAAAAAAAAAAAACGCCATTGTGCCAGATCATTAAAAATGCATTTATATGGGGATTGGCCACAGCTGGCAGTACATGGGAGTAGGTCAGGCAAAAAGTCCTCCTTAGAAATACTCACTCAGCAACCTTGATGGTCTCTGGACTCCTCTTTGTCCTCTCTAGAGGACACAACAGAACCCCTGAGCATTAAAATCCTAAGATCCAATCTAGGAACCTGGACAGGGTCAGTCCCCGTGTAGCATCAAACATGACAGCTGATGACACTTACCCCACCCTCCTGGACCACGCTCACCTCCTTCTCTTTCCCTCTTTGCTACTCTGAGATCTTATTCGCTCTCCCCTGCTTCCTCACATTTTTGTCATAATCCATTCCGTTTCCACTTCTCCATGACTTTCTCCCATTTTCCATGCCTTTTAACCTATCCACAGTTCTCACAAGCATTTCTCAAGTACACCAGAGCACACAAGACCTATCAGCTGTCTATACTCCTCACAAGAAGCAGTGTGGGTCTCCAGCCTTACACACACACACACCAGAGGGTTCCTCTCGGGAACCTGAGGTCACTGGAAGGATGAAGGAAGTCATAATAATACCACAATGATAGAACAGTAAGGTTATTATACAAATGATCTTTAAAAATAAAACACCCAACACGCATCTTTGCAAGCATGCGTATATGCCTGTCTTTTGACCTGTAGACACACCACTAACTCACAGAATATGTGCATTTCACTCATGCCATTGTTCCCCAGCACAATTTTATCTAAAATAGGATTTCCCACCTGATTTTGCAGTGATAGCCTTAGCCAATTATTAAGGACTTAGTAACGAAAACAAAGACCCCGAGCTCTTTGAAAGAAAAGCGTGTTCTAGTGAGGACCCCATATCTAAAAATAACTTTGTGGGTATTTTTTTTTCTAACAGTCTCAGGTGTACCCCTTAACTTCCTGATTTGCTTAACCCATGGAGGCCCAGCCATGAGGACACCATACGACTCCATGACTTTCTAACCTGTCCTTCAATTCATCACTGCTGCTTTATAACACTCTGCAGTGCTCTGCTGGAATCACATGAAACAAAGTGTGCCCTTCTGCTGATGAAACTTTGCTGTCTGTGGCGATATTTTAGCCTGCTGCCTGGGTAATTACACGTGTAGCTCACATTAGCAGCACAGAGCGACTGGAGGCGGGTGTGTCCGGTCTCGCCACACAGGGCCCTGCAATGACGTGACGGGCCCCTTGCCATCGTCTGTCACTGAAGTGGCAGCTGCAATAAGCTCGCCCAGTTCTGCCCTCTCAATAATCATCTGGGGCTGCCCGTGCTTCCCCTCCTTCCAGCGAGGGCAAGCACCTTCTGCCCCACGGGGGATGGGCACAGATTGAAACAGGATGTCATGTGCCTTGGAAAAGTCAAGGTTGGTTCACAGGCCTCTCGGGGCAAAGAAGGGTGAGAAAGAAAGGAAAACTAGCAGTTATAAAAACTTAGAAAGGAGCAGGCCTTTAGCTAAGCACGTTCACACATGTCATATAACTTAATTCTCACAATAACCCAGGAAAGAAATGAAGCTCAAAGAAGGTAAAATAATTGCCCAAGGTCACCTAGCTAGTTTGAAGCAGACCTGGTTTTCTAGTTCCTTATCCAATGTTCTTTCTACCGAAATGTGCGTAATATTCCCACGTTCAGTCAACAGAGATTCATTTTTATATGGTATGCTTCTCAAGAGTCAGGTTCCAGAATTAGACTGAGTTCAAATCCTAGCTCTAACATCTATTAATTATACAACCTGGGTAATTTTTTTTTTTAATAAAAGATCATCCAGTGTATTTCATTCTGTGAAGGTTTTTGTTGTTGTTTTTTGGGTTGTTTTTTTTTTTCCCTTTCTCTCGTTTGGAGAATTTTCTTACCCTCTATATACATCAGTTCCTTATTTGTAAAATCAGATTGATAACAGTATGCACCTCATAGAATTGTGATGAAGCCCAATAAATTACCCATGTAAAATCCTCAGCACAAGGCCTGACACATGGCAAAGATTTCACGAAACTCCTGATAGAGCTCGTGGGGAAGACAGGAGCATAAACAGATAAATTACATGACAGTATGTCAAATACTCAAAGAAAGTTTACAAGAAAATGTTGTGGGATCTTTGAGGAGAATCCCTACCTAGCACCTCCCAGCCTGTAACATGAGAAATGAGCCTACCTTAATAAAAGGAAAACAAAAGTCACAATGGTGTCCATGGAAACTGGCTGTGCCAGCAAATAGTTACGGGTTTAACCGCTAAGGACAGATAAGGTGGTTCCAGGGGCCATTTTTTACTTAGAACTCTCCTGCTTGTTTCTGGAAGCACTCTGGGGTTGCTGTATCAAAAGCTTAGCCTGACCATTAGTACTGCTGTTTCTAGAGCTGTTAACATTTATATAGAGCTGAACTCATCTTATTCAAACATGCCATATATAAGACCAAAAAATGAATCATTTTCCTTTAAAAAGAATCTCACAATTCCCAGAAAATGGAGAGCAATATACATTTCTAGTGTTTTTTTGTTTAATCTACTAAATGATGATATTTAAGCAATATAAATCAGATAAAAATATCATTGATCCTTAAGTAGAATGACCCTCAAGTATTTCACTCCAATTTTCTCTCCAATATTGTGCTGCACCAGCTAACCTGAATGATATGTTATTTCCCTAAACAGGTCTTCAAGCTTCCTGGCCTCCAGACTTTGCTCATTCCAGCCCCTCCATCTGGATTGATCTTATCCATATCCCAATCGCTAGCTCTCAAATTCCACTTACGGAGTCCCCAAGATTCATCTAGATGCCAACTTCTTCCTGAAGCCGCTTTAAAAAATCAAAAATTTCCTCAGACGTAATACGGGTCCAGACTTATCTACATTGTCTTGTTCCAAAGCCCCCTGGTACTGTACTAGTTCTAGATAGCTTTTTAAACTGAGACCCACAGCACGTGAGTCTCAGTTTTTAAAAAAAGTAAGGAAGAAAAATCTATGTATTTATCTTTGGGCAGGGACAGAGAAAAATGGAAAAAAAATATGTTAAATACTTCAGTCAATCAATTTAGCATCCATTATATGACAAGCACCATAGAGAGTTCTCCTGTTGGCTACAGAAGAAATAAAATACAGTATTTCTGTCTTTAAAGAATTCATGCTTAAAGAAATGAGGTACATACCAACAGAACAGTTAATTTCAAATGTAAATATAAGATAATAATAGCCTGTAACATTTTGCTGAGTGTTTACTATATCAAGAACTGTTCTAGGTGATAAAGTGATCATCTATCTATCTATCTATCTATCTATCTATCTATCTATCTATCTCTTTCTACTTGCCTATCTATTCTTCATTTTATACTCTCCATAACTCTAAGAGGTTGGTACTATTATTATCTCCATTTTACTGAGGAGAAAATAGAAACATGGAGCCTTCACTCAATTGGTAAATGATAAAACACTGATACCAAAATTCACGTCCTTGATGCACTGTCTTTGGTCTATGACAAATAGTTACATTTTGGAATTATGAATACAGGTCCAGAAACTAATGGCATTTCAAGGAGGAAAAAAGTCAGTATATTCAAATAAGAATCCAGGTGTTCAGAGAGAGGGGCATTAAAACAGAAAATACTCCTTGAACCGTTGAAGAAGTTCAAGTGTAACATTAGGGATAGAGAGAGAAACTTCAACAAAGTTACAGAGATGAGAGCTACTTTGGTCTGTGTGCAGAGAGTGACAAATAAGGGCCAATAGGTGAAAAAAGAACACCTGATGCAGGACCTTGACCACAGGTTAAAGAGTTGAGATGTGATAACAAGTAATATGGAGTCATCATAGGCCTTAGTGAAGCAGTAGGATCCTGGATTGGACCTACAAGTCATTTGCAATTACATACCTGTAAATAGGATTTCGTACTATATCACACAATCCTATATACTTGATTCTGTTCTTATAATGCTTTTCAGGTTGTGTTAGGAATCCTTTATTATTTAACGGTGTACTCTCCATGCCTAGCAAAATCCCTGGCAAATGGTAGGTGATCATAAATGGTTGTTGAATGAATGTATGAAAAGAAAGTTGGGAGAAAATAGGATAGGGCAGTATGGAAAAGCAAGAAAAAGAAGTGTATGCTTCAAACATGAGGAGGTAAGTGTAAGAGTTCATGCCAACATGAAGTAAAGAAGGATGAAAGCCGAGAGGAGGTCATTCAGTTTGGCTGGAGGGGTATTCGGGTGATACTCAAGAGTACTGTTCTAGCGATATAAAGAGCCCGCTCAAGTCTGCATGATGTTAAAGAAGAAAATGAAGGCAACAGATACAGTCCGTAATTCTTTTTTAGCTAGTAGAAGAAAAAGATATTTGTAAGTGAGCAACTGGATCAAGAATGCATTTCTTTTGGAGGACTTCCTAGGTGGTGCAGTGGTAAAGAAGCCTGCCAATGCAGGGGACATGGGTTCGAGCCCTGCTCTGGGAAGATTCCACATGCCACGGAGCAATTAAGCCCATGAGCCACAACTATTGAGCCCATGAGCCGCAACTACTGAAGCCCACGCGCCTAGGGACTGTGCTCCACAACAAGAGAAGCCACTACAATGAGGAGCCTGCACACCACAATGAAGAGCAGCCCCCGCTCGCAGCAACTAGAGAAAGCCCGTGTGCAGCAATGAAGACTCAATGCAGCCAATAAATAAATAAATAAATTTAAAAGAATGCAAGTCTTTTAAGAAGCCAGAAGTCTCTTGACTTAACCTGTGAATGCAAGTGTCTTCTGTGAACTCAGTAATTAAACACTCTTACTTCTGATGGCTGCAAAGGTGCATCAAATCCTTGGGCTTACTTGGACAACCTACATGATACTAATCGGAAGCTGGTGTTTTGACAATAGATTGTATGAACCAGACATTGAGAAATTAAATGATTCATCTAGAGAATTCATAGCAAGTCACAGATAGACACAGAACCTCATCTTCATTTAGTTTCCACACCAGAAGAAAGAGACTGGGCACGACCGTCTCTGAAGCTCTGCCAGCCTGACATTCTCTATGTCTACACAGATTCTGCCTCTTCATTGCCATCCTTTACCCAGTAAGCCTCCAGCTTCTCCCCAAGCCAACTGCCAACCTGACCTTTGCAAACGATCCTTGGTTGTCTAATTAGCTCCAAGTGAGATTTCTGTTATCCCATGGTTATAATTTTAACTAACTCAAAATTACAAGAAAAGTTAAATAACAAAAGTAATTAAACATAATGTCGTTAGCATGCAATGTACACATCTAATTAATGCCAATACCCACATGAAGGCAAAAATTCATGAAAACAAAAGTCAATGCAATATAAACTTTATTTGGATACTCTAACAAATGCTTCCTTAAATATTTTCTCTGAAAGTGGAGCATTTGGGGATGATTAAGGATAATTAAATGCTGTAAGAGTAGTGATCCATTTGACAAAGAGAATTAAAGCTATGAATGATTTCTAATAGAAACGTGAACCCCCAACCCATATTCTATCAGCCTGGCACCCTTTCCGTGAGAGGCAGGAGGAGTGCAGAAAGGAACACTAAAGGAGTGAAAGGCCAAGTTTAAGGCTCAACATTTTATGTCCTAAGCCAGTTATAGGCAAGCTCCTTTGCTCAGATAAAATAGTGTTGTATAGAATTGGGAGGGGTGGGGGGGTGGGAGGGGGAGAGTTACAGAATAATGCAAACAGTAATTTGTAAACTGAATTCATGGATTATGGCCCAGTTTTCCTTACACAGTGATATTCATTTAATGCCACTGGAATATATGTATTTTACAGAAAAGTCATATGCAAATTAGACTAAATTTACTATGCTTCTTTTCCTCTGTAAAAAAAAGTGAACAGATTAGAGATTGAGATTTCCCTACAATTTGGGTACACAGAGTCCCTGTTGCAAGTAGTAGTTTGTCAGCCATGTTGGAGTGATTAGTTTCACTATGTCAGGCATCACCCCAGATTCGCCATTCAGTAGAGCCCTGCATGGAGATGGATAAGTGATTCTCTTTTTAGTCTATATCTTAGATCTGCACCAGCACCATTCATATTACACACGGGAATCCAACTATACAAGCTGACAAAGAACTGGGAAGGACTTACACGTGCCTGGCCAATTCACGAGACACAAGCATTAAGGAACAAAGTTTGTTTTTAATCAAATGGATTTTCCCAATAAAATAAATATAAAAAGAAGAATATTAGCTGGAGACTGTACATGAGAAAGAAAAGGGATGTGTGTTAAATTCCGCATCTCCCTGCGGATCGGCACCCCTCTAAAGGTCAACTCACTAGCCTCAGGTTTAATTCCCTTTCTTGCTGCTACTGTTCAGAGGTAAATGCTCACTTTTTATTAAAAATCAAAAGCACAGGAGCTTGTAATCCTCTAGACTCAAAGTTTGTGTTTTGTTTTGTTTTTTTAATAAAAATGGAAAGTTTAGCTCAAAGCAATAGCAGCTAAAATTAGAGTGAAATCAGCAGCTGCTCCCCAGGGAAAATGAAAAACCAAACACAGGTTTGTTTTTTTTGACTACAATTTATGTTGGGTTTTTTTTTTTTTCTTCTTCTTCTTCTTTATATTTGGAAGATTTGCCAAACATTTGCATGTGTCAGCAAAACAGTATTTTCTGTTTGTAACCCCCAACCTGTACACTTCCCAAATAATGTCAGACACAAGCCTTTCAGGAAAAATGTACAAGAAAACTGCTATTGTGTTTTCAATGTCACAGCCCTTGGAAACAATGGCAGCAATTAATAGCATTAGCAAGGCATTAATCTGTACCGCCAGCTAAACTTTCCCCACACTTCTCCCTTTGTACAGTTATGTCAATACACATGACAGTGGGCACAATCCAGAAGCACTAGATTCTCTGAGGATGCTGTGGCATCCAGCTGGGTGTGTTGCTCAGAAATCATGGTCAGAATGGGTCATGAATCAAATACAGGGACAAACGTTAAACGTCATTTATCATCACTCTCACCTGCTTCTCTCTACCCTGTCCTCTGCTTCAGTTTTTTCACTGTTCTCTTGACACTGGATGTTAACTAAACTTGTGGTAATCATTTCCGAATAAATACATGTATCAAATCATTACGTTGTACACCTAAAACTAATATAATGTTATATGTCGATTATATCTCAAAAAAATGATGATTTTTCTCTCCCTCTCACCATTTACTACCCCAAACCCAACCCTTATTACAGTGGCAGCACTAGCACACACTTGGCATATCATAAGCAAGCAGTGAATAGAATCGCACTCTTCGGTAAACTTCTCTCAACATTTTTTCCTTCATCTGTCTTCAGAGTTTCCTCTTCATGCCTTCAGGATCATGGTGAGGGCATCTAGGATGAGCATTTTTCTTCCAACCATCTTTCATGCAAGAGCCACTTGGCCCAAACCTGCCCCCTTCCTCTCCCAATGACTTCTTTTGTGAAGATGCCTTTCCATAGGAGACATTTAAAGAGGAAATCTCCCTACTTACAGGAGCAGGTTTAATCACAGTGACCATAGGAAGAATAACCATGGTCATCATTAGCGGTTCACCTTTATTAGGTGCTTTCTATGTGCCAAGTTCCATGCAAGGGGCTTTTCAGGCTCTTTCTCACTGAATCCTCACAACTCTATGAGGCAGGTGCTATTATTGATATTTTACTGTCGAGGAAATGAGTTAAAGGATTAATTAGCTAAGGTCATATAGCTAGTAAGTGATGGATGGAACCTTGGTTCAAATTTAAGTAGCTTTGACCTTCACTCTTTCGTATCAGTGTTAATGTTGCAGAGCTCCTCTCCTCTCTCCCTCTCTTTCTCTCTCTCTGTCTCACCAGCCCCCCACCTCCACCCCCACTCACACACACACTCACACACTCATTCTTAGGGCCTGGAAAGAAAAGAGTAAATAGCTTCTAAACTTCTCCTTCTCCACCAAAACCAACCAATGGGGTCAAGTCTGGAGCTGTTGGTGAGAGAGGGTTTGGACTCTGAATTTAGCCCTGGTTATTTTCAACAAGTTTCCTGGATCTGAAGCTGAGGTCATTTTTAATAGTTGTTTTCTAAAATTCATTCAGTCTCTATAGGATTAGTGATCAATTAATGTGTGAAATGACACTAGAAAATAATCTGAGACAGACACATGATGAATGCAATACCATTTCAAGGGAAGACATAGTATTTATAGGACAATAAAACAGATCTGTAGTTACATTATCCACTGAAGCCAAGCTATGTTGTAAGGGTCATCAACCCATATGTTTTATAACATAAACTTATCAACCAAAAGGGTTAGGAGAATATGTCCCATGGGCGGTACAGTTTGGGATAATTAGACACATTTGAGGGATTTTACATCTTTCTCAGTTGCATCCTACACTATCCATTTTGAAAACTGATAAACTATTGGCCACTTCTGGTATAATAATTTTATGATCCAATATAAAAATAAATTTTATTGTTTTACTGAAGTGGCCATAACCATTCTATTGAGTTGTAATATGGAAATATGCGTGTCTCTTTTATACGAATTCAGCCAAGGATATCCAGATATTTTTCTTTAATGTATTTTTGGGCTCTGTAAGTAGACTTACGCTTTTTTCTTAAAAAAAGAAAATATTAGTAGTAGATGGATTCTTGGTACACAAGTCACATGCAATGGTGTTGTATTTGGGTATGCAAAATCTTTGAAACCAACTGTCATTTCTTTTGACAGATGGTAACTTTAAAAGACTTATTATAGGTCAACAAACCTTCTTAACTTCCAAACTCACTTAGGGGAATTTGCTAACTACTTACCAGACCATATTCTTCCTATTTAAATCTTTCAATCTTTTAAAGTTTATTTCTATTAGTCTTTCTTGCCCTCCTTTTCTCTCTCTACCCCTTCCTCCCTCCTCTGCTTTCTTACCCTTCTTTGTCTACCCTTCCCTTGCCCCGTTCTCTGCAAACTGAATCAGGCCAGCTAAGAGTACAGCATTTATGTTTTTCAAACCACGAATAGAACCAACTTTACTAGCTGTGTATGAACAATGGGTATGCATCTAGATTTGAATAGTTAGATAAATATTCATCTAAAACTGAGACTGTGCCAAAGAAAACTGGCTGCTTGGTCATCATATGGGTTTTAATCTGTATACTTTGGTCATAGAGCAGATTTACCACAAAGAATAGGGTCTTACTATAAAGATATGTTGTCTAGTGAGCCAGGAAAGATTGAAAACTAAAACTCAGTAAGAGAAGAAACTATAGCAGAACAAGGTCGCAAGAAGAGCAAGAACCGGCTATATGGGTCTACCACAAATGTGACTTAGCTACTCTCTACAAATCTCCATCTCTGAATGCCCACTTTTCTTCCAAGTGCCAACTGGATGGTGAGTTCTCTCGCCTTACTTTGGAGCACCTTTTTCTCATCCTCACAGCTTCTGGGTAATCACAGGTTCTGTTTTCTCACAACTCGAGCTACTTATGACAATAAACTTATGGATTCTCTATGTGATTAAGCTTCCATTTCCTTTGCTAACTAAGCCACTTTATAGTAACACTCCCAATACAAAGTCCAGAGTAAATCTCTTTAGCTCAGTTTATTATTTTACATGGGCTATACCTTAGGCCCGTTAATAGATTCATATCCCAGTTAGCAGACACCCACTTCAGTCAGTGAACTGTGGTATGGGTGAAATGAGAATAGTTTGGACAGGAAGGCAAAACCTGATAACTTAAACGGTTTCTCAGCAGAGGCTGTAGGTGAAGGGTGGGACAATTTCCTTCAGATGGGGTTGTGTTCATTGTAGGCAGCATGGTGGAAATGTTTAACTGAAATATTATAAACCAACTATGGAGAGAAAGCAATATTTTCTACCACCCTTTTCCTCAGATCACCTGATCTGCATATTTCTGTACCTATGTAGATTTTCTTTCTTCTTGATAACATTCCTTATTTCTACCATCAGTATCGGACAGAACTATTTATCCCAGATTCTTTTTTTTATTTTTGCTGTGTTGGGTCTTAGTTGCAGCACACGTATCTTCATTGTGGCATGTGGGCTTCTCACTAGCTCTCTAGTTGTGGCGTGTGGGTTTTCTCTCTCTAGCTATGGAGCACAGGCTCCAGGGTGTGTGGGCTCTGTAGTTGTGGCACACAGGTTCTCTAGTTGAGGCACATGAGCTCAGCAGTTGTGGCACATGGGCTTAGTTGCACCACAGCATGTGGGATCTTAGTTCCCCAACCAGGGATCAAACCTGCATCCCCTGCATTGCAAGGTGGATTTTTTACCACTGGACCACCAGGGAAGTCCCTACCCCAGATTCTTAGGTCCCTGGAAAAGCAGAATCTTTTTCCACCTAATGTGTATTCCACCATCTCTTTAGGTTGAGACTAACTCTTTCAACCAGTATGTAGACTCACTTGCTGACTCTCATCATGGCCCTCAGAAATTCTTAGAACATACTGTCCTGCTTTCTGAGCACAGAGACCACTCACTGCTTCCTTTAGAACATTCTCTCAGCTTTGACCTCACCATTTATTGCTTATGAAGATGTAAGAATTGAAGATCCAAAACAATCTTCAATTCTTCTTCCCAGGGTCAAACTGCAATTGTTCAAAGAATCATTACACAGCCTGTGGGCTGAGACATTGTTCTTTTCACAGAACATTAACACAGTTCAACCAATAACAATTTATCTGCATTGAGGTCACCTGATTCTTGTAAAGGCCAGGAGACCTGAACTCCTGCAATTAACATTAGAGGAGCTGTTTTGGTATTGTTTATTTGAGTAATTTTCTGTATGCTTGTCTCATGGGGAACTGTTATCGGAAAGCAGACATAAACTGATGATTAGTTCTTTCTGAAGTTTTCTTTGTGAATAAAAGGGACAGTTTTCTTTCTAGAGCAGTGTAAAAGTATTCCTCCTAGAAGCAATAACAAATTTGAAGGTGTCATGACATCTAATGTGGTCCCCAAATTCTTCAATTTTCTGTCTATCACTGGGTATAAATCACAATGATATAATACTATTTCTCACCTCCTTACCCATCTCAGATCATCAAACATAAATTCATTTATTCATTCACTCAGCAAATACTTGTTGAGTGCCTACTCCTAATCAGGAGCTGTGGATACAGAAGGATACAGTTCTCATTCCTGACCTCACAGAACTTAATAGCACAGTCTGCCTATTTTTTCCTCTTGTTTTTAAATATCAACAGCTACCCTGTAGTTATTTTAACTCAAGTATCACTAACCTCCAAATCCACCTTGAAAGGTAATGGGAGCTCTACTCCCTAGGTGAAAAAAGTGAGGTTCAGCTAACAAATCAATTGGCTTAAGCCCATAGGACTGGAAAGTTGCAAAGTCAAGTTTAAATCAGTCTGTCTGGCTTTAAAGATCACCCTTTTTTCAGTTCATTGCACAGCCTTCAAGATTAGTGAGTGTCTGTCATTTGCATATGTGCCAAGAATTAGGGTTCTAAAGAGGTATAACTAATTGGACACTATCTTATATTTTACAATCTATTGAAAAAAAAAATAACCTATGTAAAAGTATGTTCTCCTTATATTGTTATTTACCTAAGCGTTATTTGAGTGGTAGAGACAAAAGTGTTGCTTTAAGTCAAATCTTGTCTTTGAACCACAGCTATGAATCACTACTCAGGGTTATTACTCTCAGGATTAATACTCTCATATCTGATTTAGGCAACTGAATGGAGTTACTTGTGGAATGAGTAATAATGCATTTTGGCATCTTTGAAAAAGACTACTCATCTATAAGCTCATTAAACTCAATTGCACTTTTTAAGAAACAAGTATATATTTAGCAACTACCACCATTAAACAAAATTCCATTCCTTATGTTAGCTATTCTTCATTAAGCAACCACCATGCATACAGCACTGTATTAAACTTAAAGACAATTCTTTGAACTATTGGGACTGAAATCAGTCTTTCAAGGGCTACAAAAGTTCAGACATGTTTTTTGTTGTGCTTAAGAAACACTGCAACTCTGGGAGATAGAGACACATGACCTTCATGGACACATAAGAGTTGGCAATTTATGTTTTTGAGAGATAGAGATAGAGGTAGAAGTAGAGATAGAGTGTGTGAGAGAGAGAGAGACAGACAGACAGACAGAAAGTTCTTCCCCTCTTAAAAAATTTAAAGACTTTACCATGTTAGTGAATTATTCTTTAATCTCTCATCTGCATATTCTGAAATAAGCTAGCTATTCTTCACCTTCTGTTCTATGTATGTATGTTGCTGATGTAGTCTGGCTTCTTCTCATCCTGGGTTTCAAATGACACCTCAAAGAGGCCTTTCCAGACCACCTCATATAAGCAGTCTATCCTCCTTATCTTATCTAAGCAATGAATCTCCACAAAGCCATCTTATTCTATTCCTACAGAGGAATTTTGCCATCTGAAATCATCTTGTTTAGCGTTTGTTTCTGTTTTTAATCTTTCCTTCTCTACTGGTCTACCAGCTCCAGGAGTGCAACAATGGGGTCTGTGTGGTGACAGTTGCGTCCTTAGCACTCAAAACATTCCCTGATCATTTACTAGGCATTCAATTGTTATTTTTAGAATGAGTGAACATATAAATGAGTGAATGAGTGAACAAATGAAGGCAGTGAAAAACAAGTTGGCACCACAGGGGCTTCCCTGATGGCGCAGTGGTTAAGAATCCGCCTGCCAATTCCGGGGGCACGGGTTCGAGCCCTGTCTGGGAAGATCCCACATGCCATAGAGCAACTTAAGCCAGTGCGCCACAACTACTGAGCCTGCACTCTAGAGCCCGCGAGCCACAACTATTGAGCCCACACCCCGCAACTACTGAAGCACGTGCACCTAGAGCCTGTGCTTCACAACAAGAGAAGCCACCGTAATGAGAAGCCTACGCACTGCAATGAAGAGTAGCCCCTGCTCTCCGCAACTACAGAAAGCCCACGCGCAGCAATGAAGATCCAATGCAGCCCATAAATAAAAAATAAAACAAAACAAAGAAACAAAAAAATAAGTTTGCACCACAGCTCATATTCCAGGGCTTTGCCTATTTTTTGTAATTGTTATAAATGAGTCAAAGCATAGGTTTCAACTGAGGTACTCAATTTATCTACTAAACTTGTGGCAAGGGACTTCTCACCACACTCTCAGCTCTGAGCTGAAGCAGTCTTTCCTGTTTAATTCTGTCTCTGTGAAATCCAGCCTATGAAAAGTCTTTCTAAACCTTGAGCTTTGCCTTTGGAATTAAGCAGACAGCAGCAGCTCACAGATTATCAATCTTAGTTTTTCACTGAGATCAGATCCCAGAAATTTGACAGTTTTAGATTACAATGCCCGATGGATATAGACATCCATATAGCATGTAGCTAATAAGCCTTTTCATTAACAACACCAGTGTCACAGTCTATTCATTCTGAGCTCTTAGAGACCTGAACCACAACAAGACCTTGTTTTCCCTAGATGTTCTTCTTCTTTTTTAAATTAATTAATTTATTTATTTATTTATTGGCTGTGTTGGTCTCTGTGGCTGAGCACGAGCTTTCTTTAGTTGCAGTAAGTGGGGGCTACTCTCTGTTGTGGTGCATGGGCTCCTCATTGCTGTGGCTTCTCTTGTTGCAGAGAACAGGCTCTAGGTGCGTGAACTTCAGTAGTTGCGGCACATGGGCTCAATAGTTGTGGCTGATGGGCTCTAAAGCGCAGACTCAGTAGTTGTGGCGCATGGGCTTAGTCGCTCTGCAGCATGTGGGATCTTCCTGGAGCAGGGATCGAACCAGTGTCCCCTGCATTGGCAGGCGGATTCTTAACCACTGCGCCACCTAGGAAGCCCTTCCCTAGATGTTTTTCTTTTGGTTTCCTCAAATTCATCTTTTTGCTACAAGTCACACTGGATGCCCATAACCCCCGTGTGAAGAGCATTTTCCCTTGCATTGAGAGAAATTATTTTTCTCTTCTGCAGCTTGTCTGCTCTAAGCTGGCCCACACCAACCAGGGTGCCTCAGCATTATCTACAGCATTTAGGATTTTATAAGCAATTACATTCTCTCGTAATGTCTCTTCTTTTTCAAAGGCTATTTGAGTTGATATTTTATTCTTGACTCTTCCAGACTTAGATTGGGCCCCTCAGCCTCTCACACCTTCTACTGCCCTTCTTTATAGCCTTTCCTGCTAGCAAGGTATTGATAAACGTTTGTCTTGCTGACATAGTCCAAGGCAGTACCTTTTTTTTTAAATGATTCTTGACCATTTCTAGAAGAACTGACCCCAGATGACTATGTTAGCACATAAGCTAGCTGGTTTAAATGCTTTTTAATGAGGAGTCATTACTTGCCTCTTGCGGCTGCCCTCTGCTCTAATCCAATCTCACCTTAGTCACACACACTGAGCCCCTGTCTTAGCAGTGTTCCCAAGCTTATGAAGTGAACGACAGAGAAGGGAAAGTCACATATTTCCCTTAAAAGCTAACATCTTTGATTTCAGTGAAGGCATAGAGGTCCCTCAAATATTGAAATAAATCAAAGATTTTATTTCTAATAAGAGGTAGAATTTCCAAAGCTGAAAAAAAAAAAAACAAAACAAAACACCTAATATGCAATAGAAACACACCATCATATTTCTACTTTCTTAACCTCACCTCTCAAATATTATCCTTTCCCTCTGTGATTTCTGCTCTCTGAATTTATAACAGTTATATTCTCTTCATATGCATATCAGATGCAGGGGTTTAGGGTTCAAGCAACACTATTTACATCTAAGTTGAAGGTGCCAAAGAACTGAATATAGAGCTAATTTGAGCCCTCAATGGTCAAAGTATTATCTGGGGACCCCCACAGCAGAGCACTTCTATTTTTATAATAAAAAAATAATTCTCCTTACTTGCTACCAGCCAAAGAGAGGCTTAGACCCCAAACTCTCAGAAGAAACAGAGTGAAGCAAGCACAAACATATCGAAAGACATTCATGATTTTTTTTCCCATGGATCCCTTATCCTTGTTTTCAACTGATGATCACAGGCTGAATAATTGAGGAGTGGGAAATTGGACTCTACCCACATTTGAACATTCAGACATATCTCTGCAGAATTTTTATTTCCAATTCAACTAAGTAATGACTGATCTCAATTTAATCAATCAAATCATCTTTGTAGACATTTCAATTCAATCTTTAAGATGAATTCTGAACCTTAGACTGGCCATCATTCAGTGTAGCAGTTTAATTCTAACGTAATGGTCTTCCGTACACCTGAACAGTGAAAAAGGAAAGAAAGGCGACTTTCATCAGGATTTGATTCCTATTCTTAATCAGAATTAATCTAAAATTAATTTAAAAATTTTTCCTGCCTCTGTTCTACCTCTCTTGGTAACTGCTTAGAGACTAAAAAAGAATCACATTGCTTTAACATCTAATTGAATCCCAATTTCTTTGAACAGGTGAACACAGCCATCTTCTGGTGGACCTCTGCTCGAGTGTCTCCCAACTCCCAGTGTCCTTGGATCCTCTGTTGCACAATGAGGCTAGAATACAACGCAGCAATAGGGACCAACCATGCCAGGATACCAGGAGCTCATGAGCTAGGAAAGCAACTTAGAGAAGAGGAAGAATCACTGAACCTCATATCAGAACACCTGGCTTTAGTCTATATTTTGCTTCTTCCTCAGCCGTGTGACTTTCAAAAACTTACATCACTTGTCTCCACTATGTCATCTGCAAAATGGGGAAACTTATCGTGATCTCACAGGGCTGATGTGAGGAAAACATATGTGAAAAGCTGACAACCATGATGCAGTGAAAGAATATTAGCTGCTAACATTACCCTTCAAGATTTTCCACAATGTCCTTGCCAACCTCCTTTCACCCTCATATATCACAGGCTTTCCATGCCCAGATTTTCAGTGGTAAGGGTGGGGGGCGGGATAGGTTTCACTGAAATCAAGCAGCAGAAAGCAAGAGTTCAAGGCCCAAAGTGAACTTGAAGCTACTCTATGGAGTCCTCATTGGTGAAGAAAGAAAAAAGAAAGGTAGAGACTTGCTGAGAAAAACATCTGGTCCCTCAGCTTCCAGTTATGTTTTCCTTAGATCTGTCCACGTCTGATACTTCAGTGCGTTTCACATTTTATTGTGCAAACGAAGGACCTGGGGATCTTGTTAAAATCCAGATTTTGATGTAGTAAGTCTGGCCAGAGCATTTCCAACAAGCTCCAGCCAAGGCCAACACTGAGGGTGATGGATAACATCTGGAGTAACAAGGTCCTACATGACCCTCCATGATTTGTTGCCTGCTTCTCCTCCCACGTGTCCTACCCATGTTCCTGCACTTTACCTTCTAGTAAGACCAAACCATTGTTTTCAGGAACACTCTAGTGGTTTCTTACTCTGTACTGTAGCTCATCCTCATTTCTATGCTTAGAATATTCTTTTTACTTCACTTTTAGACTCTGCCAAAAGATTATCCTCTCCAGGATATTATCTTGTAAACCCCCAATCTTAGTTGCTGCCCTGTTCTCTATGCTACAGTACCTTCCTATCAAGGTTTAAGTTTATATGGCTATTTCTTCCCACTAGACCCTGAAGTTATTAAGAACAAGAACTCCATCTGGGTTTCTACATGCCCAGCTTCTAGCACGCTTTGTGGTATACTAGAGAACTTTGTAAATACTTGCTTAGCTAAGTAGTGTATAAAGAACACACCAAATTTTAGACCCATACCTGACTGATCAGGTGGTTGAGGATCAGGTAGAATGTCAGTCCCTAATAACAGCCTACTATGCTTCTTACTATGAAATAACACCCAGCTGGCAATAAGTATGATAGTGACAGAAGTCGAAAAAAAGAAAAAACAGAAACTGCACCTTTAAAAAATTTCACTGGCAGAGTGGATTAGGTTAGCGTCTGTGTAATACGTCTTGAGGACACCAGTGAGACTCGCACCCATCTCATCCGTGCTGAGACATTACAAAGGTCAGGACACTAGAGGTGTGGTTGTGCAACCAACTCCATCAGTTACTCGGTTCTGTCCCTTCTTTCTGAGGCACTGATTCCCTCACCTCCCTTTTTCTTGTATGTTCCTGTCTGATGCTTTCTCTATGGTCCTCTTGATGCTCACTAGCCAAGAATAGAAGGGTCTAGGCCCACTCCTCTGCTCTCATCTTCCTTTCTCCAAGCTGGAGAGAAGGAATTGTGGTAATTCATCATATAAAAGAAGTGGTCTCCCACAGTCACCTGGAAGCCTGAAGAGATGCCAGGCCAAGAATATTTCCCTTCATCACATTCCCTCTCTTTCCATTATGAATTTCAGCTACTCTTCTCTGGGCCTAAGAGAGCTTTCCTGCAAGTCTGACACTGCTAATGGAAAATTAGATTTAGAATTCTTCATTGACACAAATTAACATACATAAGATTGCGAAGAAGAGGTGTAGACGTGTATTTGTGTTCGTACCGTGACCTCTCAATAGCATATTCTATTCCCAACGTAGGAAAGAAACTCAAATTAGAGATTAACATTTTAGGTAATATATTTTGGCATTATGTGCCTAATATGCTTCTATAATCATTAATTATTAGGATTGTCATGTAAAATGAGAACCATTTGTTAACATTTAATACACTGAACATGCAGGGAATCCGAAGTAATAAATGAAGGTGGTTAGGAGCTAATGAGAAGAGCTGAAGAGTGATGAGGCATCATCATTTAGCACCTTGTCAACAAGGAAGGCCCATCTGTACACCAACACACCAAAACAAAATGGGAAAGCGATGATGCTATTACACATGGCCGATGAAAATCGCTAATTATCTTTCTTCAAAGATGGCCCCTTTTTAACCTAAGATATTTTCTTTTAAAAACTAAGTTTTTGTATATTTTTCTATATGCTTACAGTGAAAATTCTGAGTATATTATTCTTACTATTTAAGATTGAAATAAATCTCCCTGACTCTACAATATAGGACGACAGCTTGACGTACATAGAAATAAAAGCAAATGAGTTTGAATTTCCAGATCTTAATAATGCAGAATTTCATGGTCATCAAGATGGTTTCATAGCTATGAATTATGTGAAACATCACCCAATTCAGAGCAACGTGGAGCAAGGAAATTTTGGCTTCCTAAATTGTGTGAATTATAGGGTAGTTTTTAATCAGAATAGACTACTGCATGTAAGTAGAATTTAATATATGTTTAAACTTATTTGTTTAATGAATAATTGGAAACATGAATCTAACTTTAATAAGCTCTATGCCAAGTACTGAACGTACATTTTCTAATTTAGTTTTCACAACAGCCCAATGAACTTGATCCACTGTTCACTCTTATTTTAGGGTTAAAGAAACTAAAGCACAGTCTCCCAAGGCATATCAGCTGTAAGTGAAGAAATCCACATATAATGTCTTTTAACATTCAGTTAAATTTTTTTCTATGAAAATTGTTAAACCAACATAATTTTAGTCATTTCTGGCTGTATGAGATTCTTTGAAATTAGATTTCCCTATTAAGAATAAGAGTAAAAATTGTTAGTAGAAAAAACATTCTTAATAAATACGACTTTTCGATTTTGGCTTCTTCATCGAAAATGTTAAGTATTTTAGCCAAATCTAAAATTCTGTGGTGCTATATATGCAAATGCTTAACTATCAAAAAAAGTCACAATGTAGTGGTGGCCAAATTTTCAAAATTCAATAGTAAATCAGCCAATACCAGGTGTTCATACATTTCCCAAATACGATGGGGGAGGATTTTATGATGTAATGGTAAAGACTAGACTAGAATAAACTTACCATTTAACTTTACTTCAAATGTTAGATGGCATTACATCTAAATCCTTTTCCAATCACTTCCATTTTACTCTCAGTGATTACTTTAGGGGGGGAGGGATTAGTGTCATGCCTAATAAATAAGCAATAAGAATCTAGTTAACTTATTTATAATTGTATATATATATGTATGTGTGTGTGTATATATATATATAAAGTCTGCTTGCATTGGGGTGAATGAAATTTGGAATGTCAATAACCTAACACAGCACGTACCAAGTGTTTAATAATGACTATTTTCCATTTCTTTTTCCTATATCACTCTTCCAAAAAATTTAGTCAAAAGGGCAATTAACTCACATGATCTTTGTACAGTGTTAATTTATTAAAGCACATTATGCAGTTAATTCAATATCTGTTGGGTCTTTACATTGATTAGAATGTTAGACAACCTCTACTGGCTCTTCCAGGGCTGAAGAAATTTAGGAGTCATTTGGACACGCAATTTTACTGGGTTCAAATACAGATAATGATATCTAACTTTGATTCAAAAGCCAAAAAGTCATCTTTACTGCATTCTGCACTATAGGTAACCTTGTCCTTTAGAATGTTTGCTGACCTAATGACTAATTAATATTAAAGAAGACTCTAACTACTTCATAAAGGTCAACCACTTAACCATCGAACTTCAAAAGACCCTCCTAGTGCCCGTGGGTCCCCTTGAGGAACAAGGACAGAGAAAGAAAGAGAGCTTGTTAATAAAGACCTTGCTGGCTCCCGCAGCACTGCCAATGGCAGGATCTAAGTTAATGCTTCTTCACCTTGAGTGTGTTTCAGAGTCACTGAGCAACTGGTTAGTAATTCTGATTCCAGGGTCCTACCCCCAGATTTTCTGATTCAGTAGATTTAAGGTGAGTTCTAGACATTTTCATTTTTTATAAAACTCCTCATGGATTCTGATGCAGACTGTTCAAGAAATACACTTTTGAAGACACAAGAGAGCTGGACCCAGTCTGAAATCACCAAAGAAGAGAGGAAGGAAGAAAAAAACGTTTCCTGTTTGCTTTTTGCCCTCCACAACCTTACCCCACTCCTGCAAAGAACATGACATGGTTTTCATTGGGTTTTGCTTGTTTTATGTACTTCTTCTAAAGACTCACCTCTATGAAGGCTCTGGAGAACATGATTCTACCTGATCGCATCTCTTTAGCCTCCGTCAGGTATAGTTATGAAGCAATGGCTGAGATTTGGGAGGACTTTGGTCCAGTAAACTTAGCAAGCTGCGTTTAACTTTCCTGCCCAGTGGATAAATACAGTGGGGTTCTCTTCATAGCCTCTTTAATTGAATTGCAGGTCAGTCTCCTTAGTAACCTGTTCCTTGCTCGAGATAACTACCAGGTACTTTCCAGCCTCAAAGCTACAGAAAGCTCTTCCTGCAAGCACTTTTTCCTCAAATCTCTTCATCCTCCCCAGCGGGTCCCTTTAGTCTCTTCTCTGCCACTCCATGCATGGACACTAGATGTGTGAAACTCCTGACAATCCGTAGACTGGAAACCAGGCAGATAAATTGGAAGCATCCTTTCTCTTTTAATTTAAGGAGTGCTCAAATTCCCACTGACGGCGCTGGTTGCTGATGCAGCCGTGAGAAATGATGTGTAAGGGGAGAAAGAGTTAATAGATCTTATCAGCCGTTCCTCCTAAGGTGTGGACGGCCACCCACCCTCTGGTTCTACACCTCAGGAAAAATAAATGCTGAAGGATGCTGACAAGGCTCTTTGAAGATGTTTTCATTGGAGTGGAGCTGCTGCAGTGCCACCTCAAAGTGGTACTTCTTTGCACACGTCAAGTTATAAATATGCAAATTGAATCACTGGGTGCTACTAGCCCAACCATTCACAGGAGAGTAATTACCAACAGACCAGCTTTAAGCTGGTACACCCCTTGCTGTGATAACTTCAGCAGAGATTTTGCTTAAAGTCCTATCATCCATCCCCGATGAGATGGGGAAGGAAGCCCCCAGGATTCCTCTGGCAAATCTAGAGGTGGTATTCTGTAAAGCTTCAGGGGCCTCTCCAAAGCAGGGAGAAGAGATGAAAATGACAGACATGCAGTCATAATAGCAGAGGCCAAGGAGTTTACTAGGTTGGAACAGCCCTTCCAACGGTGACTCTGGCTGCAGGCTTTTGAGAACATCTTCACCTACAGAGGCAGTGTAAGTAAAACTTGGTGCTTAATTTAGTCCATCTTTCTAAGAATCATGAGAAATTTGGTAAAACTACAGAGTCCCAAGCTCCCCTCCTAGAGATTTTGTTTCAGAATCTTTGGAGTCCAGAACTTGTTAGGTTTATCAACCAATGTTGATGAATTGCAGCCATCATGAAGAACTACAACATATAAACCAAAGCCATAAGAATCAGACTTCTTCAAGAACCCATATCAAAACAAATTATAGAGGTTTTAAACATGTCTGAAATGGATACTTCCCCATGGGGAAATGGGGTCCACATCCTTGAACCTGGGCTAACTTAGGAAACAGCTGACCAATAGCGCACAGAGGAAGTGACACTAAAAGATTTCCAAGTGTAGGTCATAAAAGATGATATAGCATCTGCCTGATTCTCTTAAGACACTTGGCTTTCAGAGCCTTGATCCACCAGGTGAGAAGTCTCAGGCTGCCACACTGCATAGGAAGGTATCACTGCAGGTATTTGGGCTCACTGCCCCAGCTGAGGAGCCAGCCAACAGCCAGCATTAATAGCTATATATCTAAGTACAAATGCCTCCAGATACTGAGTCACTCCAAGCCACTGAGTCACCGCCAGCTTTGAGTCTGCCCAGTTGAAGTCCCAGATATCGTGAAGCACAAAAAAGCTGTCCCCATTAGGCCCTACCCAAATTCCTGACTCACAGAGTCTTGGGTAGAACATGCATCATGGCCAGAAATCATGCAAGGTATTGTGGGTGGAGCAAGGATTACAGAAGCTGATAGTCCTGGCTTTGTCATTCAATTATCCTTGTCATTCAGTGAAAACCTGTGTGGTTTTAGGTAATCTGCTCATGCTCTCAGAAGCTCAGATTTACAATATATTAATTGGAGAGAAAAGTACATCTCAGGATTGTGGTAAAGATTAAGAGGCAATGTGTAAGAACGTGTGCCTGGCACAGTGCCTGCAATGTAGTGAGAATTTAATAATTATTGCTATGATCTTTGTTACTGTTATAAGTAAATACCAAAGATCCCTAGATATATCAGTGGAGATCAAAGCCATTACCACTAATGATTGAGGGAAATCAACAGAACACATCCAAGTCATGGCAAATAAATCTTAAGATAGAAAAGAGGACTCCAGAATCTGCCCTTCCCTGCATACTCCTTGTACAGACAAAACACTGTGTTGAAATATTTTATCCCAAATCAGAGAACCCAACATTTTCCAACATGAAGGCTTTTTTTTTTTTTAATGTTAAAAACAACCACTGGACTCTCATGATAGTAGTATTTATGTTAGAAAAAAATGCATGTTTTGTTACTAACCATAACTTCTATATACATATTTAAAGTAGCAGTGTATATCTGTCACACAGCCCCAGATGAGCCTATGCAAATAGTGATCGGAGGCTCTATCAGAATAAGTGTCTTCACTGCTCAGTAAACCTCAGAACCTAGAAATCCTTATGACAAGTCAATGTCCCTTTCCAATCCCCTATGTCTATTCTCTCCAAAAGTGATACTACATAAGTACGCCCAATCAGGAACATGCTTTGAAGTTGTCTTTGACTCTTTCAACTTAACAGAAGGGAAATATTTCTGATGAGCTCTGTACACACCATCAGTCCTCCTACAAGAGGAGAAGCTGATGTGATTACTTGTGTGCATACAGAGGAAAGAAAAGCTAAATGATCCTTTTAGGAATCTAGATAGTCTCCAAGTAACAGAGATAATGACATTTAAATACTTTCCATAGTGATTTTTGTTTTAGCAACTCCAAATCATGCAAAGGTAAAATGTAGTCTCCATGAAAACATGTATTAGCAAATTCCCAAGAATCTCCATTAAGAAAATAATCACAATTAATTCACATAATTCAAAATGGAAAGAAGTGGAAAGAATATTCTTATGTATGAAAATAGTGCCAAATAGTATTTTTCTTGTTGGAGTATTCTTAGCTCAGGTCTTAATAAATCTCCTTAAAAATGACATGGAAGAAGAGTTATTTTCATTATGTTAATGATCTCCTGAGTAAGGAGAGAGTAGAAATAGCTCATTAATGGAACTTGCAGGTGATAAGTTAAGATGTATGGCAGGCACCTCTGAAGTTCTAAAGATGTTATATAAATGGACCCAGAGAGGGTAGGGATATGACTCAAAAAAAAAATGAAATTCAGCTTAGAAAAATGAAAACCAATACATCTTGAGCAAAATAAGTCAATAGACAAGAGAAACCTGGAGAGAAGTAACACTGATGGAGACCTGGACCTAATAATAGAGGACAAATTAGATATCAGTTTGCAATGTGATATGGCTGCCAAAGGGGCTGATGCTATTTTGAACTGAATACAATGATCTATTATATTGGGGCAGAAGAAAATATAGAGAAATGACTCCCACCTTCCTTGATTCTGGTTAGGCGAAACTACAGCATCAGGCCTCTTGACACGTGTTAAGAAATTGGACTGAGTGCAGAGGATAGCACAACATGATTAAAGAAATGGAATGATGTATTTATCGGAAAAGAGTAAAGGAACTAAATATGTATTGCCTGGATAAGTAATAACAAACAGAGCTAGGATAGCACTAAGTCAACATTTGAAAGGTATAATTTTTCTCAGGTGAGAGGGTTACATAAATGTAAAATAATAGCAACGGTATTAAGACACCATGAAAAAGTATACAGTTAGTGGCTGAGATCACTTCCCGGTATCAGCTATACTGACAACAATTGTTTCATTTGCGTATTGCTGTTGAAGACCGCTGGACAGATCCTCTTCTCAATCTCATGGTAGAGAAACTTGAGCAGTTGGGAGTTGTTACTGGGAACAATTAAATTTTGTGGACTGCAGTTTTCATGCCTTTCTTCACACTGGTCTCCATTACCATGCTCTTCAGTCAAAATGTTATTTCCTCATTCTTGTTTCCAGAACCCACATCACATCTTGCTTTAAATTACCCATCTCGGATTTCCTAGGTGGCACAGTGGTAAAGAATCCACCTGCCAATGCAGGGGGCATGGGTTCGAGCCTTGCCCTGGGAAGATTCCACATGCCACAGAGCAACTAAGCCTGTGCGCCACAACTGTTGAGCCTGAGCTCTAGAGCCCATGAGCCACAACTACTGAGCCCATGTGCCACAACTATTGAAGCCCACATGCCTAGGGACCATGCTCCACAACAAGAGAAGCCACTATAATGAGGAGCCTGCGCACCACAATGAAGAGTAGCCCCCACTTGCAGCAACTAGAGAAAGCCTGTGTGCAGCAAGGAAGACCCAATGCAGCCAATAAATAAATAAAATAAATAAATAAATTTATAAATTACCCATCTCTAGGAACTTTCTCCTTCTAAGTAAAAAAAACAGAGGAGAGAAAATGGAGGATCTGAACCAATTTATACCAAGATGCTAATCTGTGAGATAACAATTTAATACATTTCTCCAATATATGCGTAAGGGACAATATTTTTTTCCTCACAAAGAGGTTTCTGCCCAGTGAATGCAGACTATGTTTTGATGTGGACCATCTCTGTGTCCTTCAAATCACATTCTCAAAGCTTTTGAGTGGCAAATGCTCCTATTTGGAAGTGCCCCCTGCACCATTTCAAGCTGCTGGAATAGCTGCAGCACAGTCTTAGAGATTGAATGGCTCGATTTAATAGATGTTTGGGGTTCTGCATTAAAACCTTAAGCATCAAGAGCATGTGACATGCTTTATGACATATGAAGCTGCGTGGGGGAAATTTTCATGCAGCTACAACGAGCCAGGACATGCTCTATTGGAAGCATGGATGCAAGAGAAATATAACTTAGCTCCCTCCCAGCTCTAACATTCTATGACTCTATAATTCAGTGACTGCAGGATCATTTTCATGATTCAAGAGTCAATATTGATGGATTCCTTCCAAAGTGAAAATGTGAGCAAGAAAGTGAAGGAGAGATGAAAAGTTGTCCCATGATGTGATAAGTATTTACAATGCCAGGGAGATACAACTTGGGAACAGAGTAAGTGATAAAGTACGTAGGATTAGCAAACAAAAGGTGGGGATAGCTGAAGGAAAACAAAGCAAAAAAAGAACTGCAGTGACCATGCATCACTGATCCCTGGAGTGGAAGGGAAGCAAATGTAAAATTCCTGCACCTAGTTGTGATGCATTTGGAAAGACAGGATATCTTGCTCAGGGGAAACTTTAAAGAGTCAGACATCTGCTATTGAGCAAGCACAGTGAAACACGGGTCACCAAAGAGCCCCTAAGTTACAGAGAGGACCCTGAAAGTAGACAATGCAGGCAGAGCAAAAACCTCCCCTAGATTTGCCACTGACTGGCCTGAAGGGATTGATGGGGAATGTGAAAGCAAGAAAATAATCACCAGGGTCCGCTTGTTATTTATTTTCTAATAGTAAAGAAAACAGTTTCTTAGGTTTCGGTTAATCTCCTAATACAAGTGCTTTAATGGAAACAAGATAGTCACCTGAGGCAGCCAGTTTAGCCAAACATGGTCAGTAGAATGCATCACACTGTATATAAAGTGACCTGTACTGCTGGCCACAGGCAGTCTTTATGATAGATTCAGGTCACTCAGGGTTTACTGGTAGCATGGCTCTCTGTGTTGATTATTAGTGGCCAAGCATAGGAAATATTTTTCTCATGTCTCATAAATTTCTTCAGCTTCCAAGAGGCACTGCCCAGATCAACACAACAGAAGCTGAAGACAGAATGCAGGTCACTCTGAATTGTGTATGTAGGCAGGATGAGCCAGCCTGCAGAGTCTGTTTTGGTTTCAACCACATCCAGGTAGGGATTCTTCAACCACCTGATATCTTCAAATGAACCTGGATAGTTTTCAATTATAGCATCACCGTATAGACATTGTGAGAGTGTAAGTCTATTATGTATGAGTAAGAGGGAAGCTACATAATATGTGAAAATCTCCTTGCCACAATTTTAAGGTACTAGTTGTGCAAAAAGCAATATTTCAAGAAATACAAAGATTTGGACTACAGCCTTATAAGCGCATCATGCAGCTTATCACCAAAAAAATTCAAATAAAAATTTAGCAGGAACATGTGATCGCATTTGAATAGTGGTACCACTCACTGACAGGTAGTTTTGCCATATGGAATGGCTACACATATTAGGTCATAAGTGCACTGTACTTCTGCTTTTAGTCCAACTCAGCTGAGATTTCATAGATACAGACAGGAGACATACATAAAGATATGAGTGGAAAAAAGACTGTTAAATTGTCAAAGGAAAAGCAAATACCCCAGAATTCCCCTAGTAATTCATGGCTGTGGGACAAGGTAAGTCCAAACACAAAGTAGCCACCAGTCATTTGGCTATCAAGCCAAAGTGATGTTGAGGGGAGACATTATACTTCAACTCAATGAAAACTTGCAAAGATATTTGAGAAGCCCTTCAACAGAGATTTTATTTAACCATACCATATTTACTAAAGAAATCTCTACCTTCAGCCTCTTCCATCCCACCTCTCATAATCATCATATCTGAAACGCACTTAATGCTAACACCTAGAACCGCCCGCTCCCCCGCAAATGACCCCAACTCTAATTTTCATGCAAGCTCTATAATAATTGAATAATGACTATCTAGACACAAAATGTGTCAGGGGGCCTCATAAGTATTGGGCTGACCAAAAAGTTCACTTGGTTTTACGTAAAAATAAAAGACATATTTTTCATTTCCACCAAGAATTTCATTGAACAATGTATTCATTCACCAAACTTTTTGGCCAACCCAGTATATTTAATCCATACAACAACCCAAAGAGGTAAGTGCTATTATTCTGATGTTAAAGAAGAGAAAACTAGGAAGATATATATTTGTACAGGCAGTTTAATACTCAAGGGTCGAAGCTAGGTTTGGCTAATTCTAATGTTTCCAGCAGAGAAACAATGAAAAACAGATAAATAGGTTTCCTTAAATTCATTTAGACCCCACTCTCTGATTTCTATATATTTAAGGAACTCCAGGCATTCCTTAAAATTTGCCTTAATTTCTTTTAGGCTATAAACAAATAGACTGTGGTTCCTATGTCTGTGTGTCTGTGTGTATACACATACATGTACCTATTTTATGTGTTCAGTAAATATCTACTGAACATATAATTATGTGCTAGGCACTGTGCCAAGTACTATGGATAAAACAACTGACATGGTCTCTGTTCTCACAAATATTACCATCTATCTGCCTGCTCTGCTTGACGAGGTAAAGTTATTTAAAACCAAATAGCAGTCCAGGGCATTAAAACACCGAGGAAGTTGATCCCCAGTGATTGATAAAGGGAAATATGCAGCTATGTATGGGATCAACCATATGTGAGTGATCGACCGTCTCACAGTATTGCTGTCATCACCATCATCATTACCCTAGTTACAAACTAATTTTATTATTGTGAAATTGGAGCAATTAGAATTCTGCAAGCCTGCCAATACTCAGAGCAAGAGTCACCTGAAGACATGAGAGCAACTAGACACCTGTCCCAAGGTTCAGGACTCAGAGGAAGTCAATCTTCTCTTTTCTGTCAATGAGCAGAAAATTAACTACCTTATGTGAATGACAATCATTTGAATCGGGATGTCTCCAGTGACTTCTGGAAACAGGCAAACTGGGATGGATACTCAGTTACATTTGGTAATAAATTCGCGCTCTAAATTTTGTTGATTTTTGTAATTTCAGTTGTTAGATTTTTATTTTTCCCTCAATTTCCAAATAATGTTACTTTTCAGGACTTTTTTTTTTCTTTGATTGATCTGAGGGAGGAAACAATGTTTTGTTAATACCTAGATATTACATCAGGAAGACCAGCAAGGGTTCCCTAAAATTGAGTGTCAGTTGCTGGTCCAGCTACTAAGCCTAGATGAGCTGGTGTGATGAGCTGATGAAAAAACAAAAAGCAAAACAAAACAGAGAAGCAGAAAACAGAATTAGGGATGTTAACAACTACTGACTGCTTCCCACTGGAGGGTTCCTTTCCTACAGATGCCATTCTTGGTGAATAAATACGGTACGCCACACACACAATCTAAAGGAAGAGTGCATTTCGAAACGAGATGAAGGAAGAAACTAGGAAGGAGGCTACAAATTAAAAAGTCTGAGTGTAAATTATTAAAATTAACACAGATCCTAAAAGAGGTAGATTTTGGAACCTCAGGCAAAACTTATGAAGAAGAAAATTACCTTCTAATTGCAAATAACCACATTGCTGCAGATAAGCATTTCATGGAGATGGGTGTTACTTTGCATTGTTAGATGTTCCCATTAATGAGATTTTTAAATTTTATGTGCACCATGTATGTCCAACGAGTTTGCCCCCCTACAACCAGAACAAATGATTTACTTTCTAAGGGTTAGCTGTGGCTCATCAGATAGAGTTCGAATACCTCTCTCTCGTTTGCCTGGGTATCTGTGGCCCTTTGGGGCTGATTCCTCTTTTTATTTTCATTGCTATTATCCTTATCAATCACAGAATTTTAGAGATGAAACGACCCATATGGATGACTGTCTGACACCTTCATTTTGCAGAGGAGAACAGTGAACACCAGAGAGGCCCCATGTATTGCCACATGTCACACAAGTATCTCGGGCAGGCTTGGGAACTTATTCATTCAACGAAATTCATTAAGTACCAGCCCTGTGTTGGTTTCGGTTCTACACCCATCCTAGAAGAGTGGTCTCCGGACACATCCTCAAGTGTCTCCTCTCTCCCAATACCTTTAACTCTGCATGTACATTTACCTACCACAGTAAGAATAATTTATACAACAAATCCCTCTGCCCCTAAAATCAGTTCCTGGACTTGGTAAATAAACTAATAAAGAGGATTTATTTGTGTAGAGTTTTGAAAAATATCCAAGTGATGCTTTCAATTTATGCTGAAAACAATAACACAGAAAAAGTATCGCACAAAGGCAGAAAGAACCCAAAGTATTGCTGGAAGAATTCAGGGCAAGTGCATTTTCTAATCTTGCTTAGAGCTATGCACTGAGCACTAAAGTGCCGATCATTTTGTACTTACAAGACAGAATGAGGTGATAGTAATAACAAGCCTCCCTTCTACTCATCTGAGTTTTGATGATGAAGGTCCATCTTTTGCTTCTGTGTACAGAACTTGCCTCTTCCGCCTTCCCCTCATCCTTAACTTGAAGCATTTTCACAGTTGGTAGGTCAGTCAAATAATTGCTTCAGAAAGCAAATATTGGCTCTCTTTAGACTTATAGGCAAATTCATTAAGGTCTAGTTTAACATGGTCAGGCAGTAACAATGTATGTGCAGAGAACTGACACTAACTGCAATTGAAGGCTCTCATCATTTATATCAGGATAGCCTTTGCACCTTCCTTCTACTATCTAGCTCAGTCTTTCTCCTTCCCAGTCTCTCTCTTTCTGGCTCTCTGTCTTTAAAATATTCAAATATATTTGTTTTCATGGATTGCAAGAGTTTCCACTTTAATAATAACCCATACGATGGACTTTAAAAACAGGAACTGCAGGTAATGACACAGCACCAAACACGCAGCCAAAACTAAGCGGAGAGGACCATTGCTCCATGGTCCATCCACACTAGAACCCAAGAAATGCACAGTGAATTTCAGGTGACCTTTTTATCCTACTTATAATCTTAACAGCTAGAAACAGAAATACTGTATTTTGAAGATAAAGGAATATGACAATGTGAAAAAATGGAAAAACATCAAATGAGAGAAGGAAAGAGGGACAGAGAAGGACAGATACAAAGAAGTAAACAAGGATGGAAAACATTACTGTCCATCACTTATTCAATCTTTTTTTTACAAGTAGACTCTGAAGTATGTACATAGGAGAAGCAGATGATTAAAGTCTAGGATATGCAGAGTGATCACACACCTCAGCCTGTGGGGACACCTGTTCCCACAGCATAAGTCTTCGTAGCACTCCTTCCATGCTCAAAAGTTGCACAGTTGAAACAATAAATTATACGGTCGCCCTAAGGATAGAAATTACTCTCAATAGTTTGGCAATTCTACAAGTGAATAAAATTTATCTCATTTCTGACTTACAGCCCATTGTTTGAATGAATTTGATCCCAGTCAAAATAAACTAAGCCACAGTTGTGTTCTTGGAAACCTCTCAGTGGTAGACAAGATGAACGCCTAGCCTGACACCAACACACCAACAGCCCAGTGTACTTGGCATTATGACTTCACGGTCATGTGTTCAACTTCCTTTCTCTTTAACAAGGCACCCGATGTTCAAGGTTTGGTTCATCCTACGTAAAAGAAAGGGCAGTAGTAATTAGAGACAGCATTGTTAGGAATAGATGTTCTCTAATTCCCTGTGTCCTTAGTAGTAAATTAAAGGTACGTGACTGTGAAACCAATAGCAATTACCCTTCACTCCCATTGCACTGAAGGCATTAGTTACATGCCTTTTCCACTGGTGAAGCAATATAACTACCAGTATTCAATCCCAACCACAGGATTAATCCTCATTAACAGCTATTTTCGGAAACAGCTTTTCTTTTAACCCACTATTCTAAAAAAATTAAAAAATCAATAAAATGACATGCAAATCTATCAAAAATTTCCTGATGAAGATGGGGAAACAGACATTCTTAGCCATTGCTGGCGACAGTATGAACTCTAAAACCTGCCTGGAAATTAATTGGCAATAACTATTACATTTAAACATGTATTGCCCTGACAAGCTGATGCCACCTTTGTAATCGGCATAACGGTTAGGAGAGCAGGCTCTGGTTGCAGACTGCTGGCCTTTGAACCGTGACTCAACCTCACGGCAGAAGTGTGAATCTGACCAAGTTACTTTAACTCCCTGGACCTCACTTCTCTCTGCTGTACCCCACTGTATAGAGTTAAAAACTACAAACAATAAATGCTGGAGAGGGTGTGGAGAAAAGGGAACCCTCTTGCACTGTTGGTTGGAACGTAAATTGATACAGCCACTATGGAGAACAATATGGAGCTTCCTTAAAAAACTAAGAAATAGAACTACCATGTGACCCAGCAATCCCACTCCTGGGCATAAACCCAGAGAAAACCACAATTCAAAAAGACATACACACCCTAATGTTCACTGCAGCACTATTTACAATAGACAGAGCATAGAAATAACCTAAATGTCCATCCACAGAGGAATGGATAAAGAAGATGTGGTACATATATACAATGGAATATTACTCAGCCATAAAAAGGAATGAAATTGGGTCATTTCTAGAGGCGTGGATGGACCCAGAGTCTGTCATACAGAGTGAAGTAAGTCAGAAAGAGAAAAACAAATATCATATATGAACGCATATATGTGGAATCTGAAAAAAATGGTATAGACAATCTTATTTACAAAGCAGAAATAGAGGCACAGATGTAAAGAACAAATGTATGGATACCAAGGGAGAAAGGAGAGGGTGGGACGAATTGCGAGATTGGGATTGACATATATACACTACTGATACTATGTATAAAATAGATAACTAATGAGAACCTACTGTGTAGCACAGGAAACTCTACTCAATACTCTGTGGTGACCTAAATCCAAAAAAGAGGGGATGTATGTATATATATAGCTGATTCTCTCTGCTATACATTAAAACTAACACAATATCGTAAAGCAACTATACTCCAATAAAAATTGAAACAAAAACTAAACCTACAGTATAAAACTGTAGGGAATGAATGTAACACGCTCAGAAAAGTTCTGACCTAAAAGCAATCAATAACAGCTATTATTTTTACTATGATTTAGAAATAAAAGCACCAAATGCAAAAGGATAATATTGAAATTACATTATATTGTTTCCCAATGGAAAAAATGGAGACAGGGAGATGTCCATCAAGATAAGAATGGTTAAATATACAATCTACAAAGTGGAATATTATATATGTAAACTTTCTTAACTGAGTTAAATATGTATCTATTGTCTTTGGGGTGTTCAGTATGAAAAGCAAACTATAGACTTATTTGCTCAGTATCATCTCACTTTTTAAAAAATAAATGAACCATTCCCAAAGAAACACTCTATATGTATTTATATTCATTCTACAAATGATTTTTGAGCACTGTCAGACACTATTATAGCAATGAATTACAGCAGTAATAAAAACAGACACAATGGGGATATGTGTATAAATACAGCTGATTCACTTTGGTGTACCTCATAAGCTGGTACAAGAGTGTAAAGCAATTATATTCCAATAAAGAGCTAAAAAAAAAAAAAAACAGACAAAATTTCACCCTTAAGAAGCTTATATTCTAGTGGGCGGGGCCCACCAAAAAACAAATAAAATATATAGTATGTCCAATGGTGATAAATGCTATAGGGAAAAAAAAAATCAAGCAGTGTAGTTGCACACAGGGAGAACCTTAGCAGGCAGTGGTGCTTGGGGAAATCCTAATTTTAAATAAGGTGGTTAGGACATGTCTCTTAGGGGAAAAAAAAGACATTTGAGCAGAATCCTAAAAAGAGGTGAAAAGATAAAGTATATTTCTATGTTTTCTGACTATGTGCATATGTTTGTATATTTTGTATGAACATGAAGAAACATATAAAAGAGAACATACCAAGGTATTAAATTTAATAACCTCTGAAAATATACAGATGGGGAGGGGCCAAGATTGAGGAAGGTTATTAATATCTTCTTTTCATATTTTTTATTGGTATAACTGTTACTTTTGACATTAAAGTAATTAAGCAAATTAGAGCAAGTAAGTAAAGAAGTAAATGGAGGAATGGAAAACATCAGAAGTCAGATTAATAAATTGCCAGTCACAGCACATAGTAGGTGCTCAATAAACACAGGTGGAACTGAAATACAAATGTGTCCCTGTATCACACAAGAACCTTCCAGGGTCTGGCAGATAAGGCAACTGAGGCCAACAGAGGTTGAATGTTGGTTAAGGACACACAAGTTTTAATTGCTGACACTATATATTCTACCCCAGTTTATCCCAGGGAATTTCCTACAGAACATCCTCCGTAATTTTGTAAAGAAGTTCCCTCTTTTAGCCCTGAAGACTGCCTGAGAGTCTGTTGAAAAGGTTCCCAAAAAGGAAGGAGGGTTGTGGGAGTTTGGGCTTGGGGTGGAGAATATAAGAAAGAGCCGCATTACTGACAGCAAAGATAGCGTACCTGCTGTGTCCTACACACAACACAATTGATTTGTTTGAATTGTGCCTTTGTTTCTTCTCTATACCCTACCTTCCGGTGGACGTGCCATGAAAGAGGAAAATGATCAAAAGCTAAACATCTGAAGGGAGAAGAAACAGAACGAGGACACCTCAGCAGCCTCAGCCCCTGAATAATGGAAAGGTGGCTTCAACACCTGACAGGGGGACTGCAGAGAGCGCTGACCTTTGCTGTGTCAGGAAAGGATCCTGAAGAATTTTCCTGAGTCAGCAGCGTATTTACATACATACCCATCCATCCTTGCTCTCATATTACATGTAATTGTGTCCCTTCTCAAATGAATAGAGTCAGAGCTCCTCAGCCTGGACTAAACATACTCTTTCTATGGATTAGAAGAATACTCCACTGAAAACTAAGAATGAATGGCAGTGATGAACTAATTAAATAAATAAATGCACAGCCCCACAAGCTGTTGTCTGTTTATCTGGATTGCTTCTGAAAGTGTGAAAGATGTTATTGCTCTCCGGTACCATTCCCTTCAAACTGGCTGCGCTGGCTCATGCAGGATTTGGGTAAGCACATTGGGAAATCTTGAAATGTTCAAGGACACTATTAACCAGAAGACAAACAAAGACATTATCTCATTTCTTCTCAAGGACAAATACCAACCAGCTCCTTATTTAAATATGCCAATACCACCAACATGTGAATATTATCTTCTTTCAGTTAACAGAGTGAAAATATGGGTGACCACTTCAGAGGTAATTTTAGCTAATCCTTCAGACATTGCGACATGATTTTTCATGAGCTCTTGTAATTTGGTTAAAAGGTTAATCAGGCTTCGTCATATGCACAGATAGAGAACGCAGACACCTCCTCTAGACATTTAAGCAGAAAGCTCCGCTTTACTTAAAAATACTCCCTGACTTCTCTGACATTTCCACCATTAAGGTTGTCAACAGAGGGCATCCTTTGAAAACCACTTAACATTCATGTGGGGTTGGTGATCAAGGTCTTTGGGAGAGAACAGGGTTCTGATAGGCATACAAGGAGAGAGTAGGGATGGGAAAGGAGAAGATGAGACTGTTTCAGAGCATGAGACTTGCCGGTCAAGGCCAAGTGGAAAGGGAGTGTTTTTGTGGGGAGCCCCGGGCCTCACGTGGCGGGCAGTGTAAAGAGAAACTGAGGAGAAGCA
The DNA here is from genome assembly GCF_030028045.1 of Hippopotamus amphibius kiboko. Taxonomy (NCBI): domain Eukaryota; kingdom Metazoa; phylum Chordata; class Mammalia; order Artiodactyla; family Hippopotamidae; genus Hippopotamus; species Hippopotamus amphibius. Next base: position 55,454,406 of record NC_080195.1, on the reverse strand, counting down.
GGAGAAGGCAGAGGTGAAAGCAGGAGTGGGAAGAGGAGAACGAGCCTTGTTCACTTTACAGTGCAGGCTAGAGATGCTCTAATGGCGGGTCATTAAATAAATCTCCTTTGAAGTTTTAAGCTCTAATATGGAAATACTCTGCTAGATAAAACTACAGTCGTAGTTCCTTTACCTCGCCTCTCCAGAGAATGTGGTGTGCCTCAAAGTAAAACATTCAAATAACTGAAACGGTCAAAAAACAGTCAAATAACTATTTCTTTAATCTCTAAAACATGCTTTCATTTTAAGTTTTTCTTCTTAACTAGTTTTAAAATATATCAATTAATTTTTTTAATCCACATATATTCCATTCCAACAAGCATCAATTGTTTTATTGCCTCATACACTGCATTAAAAGAACTTTTTTGGGGTCTCTTAGTGTATGTACATAAGTTATCTGCCCCAGTATGGAATGGCTCAAACCCTGTCCTAAGTTTGTTTAGTTTCTTCCCATGGTCACTAGTTGCCTATACACAGAAGTGCTTGCATCTTTTATAGGATTTGGAATAATTTCATATCCAATCAGGTTAAAATCACAAGTATAGTCCACCTTCTTCTAAAACTCTTTCAGCTGGGCTCTGTTTCCTCAAAGTCTTCCCTACTTGTTCTCGTGTTCATAATACCTTCTGGAGGATAGTGATTAGTTCTAGTCTGACCTCTGGTTAATCTGGGTATGATACTTAAGTAAAAATATAAGGATCAGGAGACAGGGATGCAGCTGCAGGCAAACCAAGTGGAAATGAGAGTTAATAATGCCACATGCCTGGGAAAGTGAGTAAGTTATAAAAAGGGTTGGGTGACCTAACTGGGAAAATTCAGACAAAGATAAATTATACTCCTCTACTCTTGCTGAATTATTCAAAATGATCAATTAACTCAGGCTAGTTCTGCCCATAAGAGTTAGACTTTGAACCCGTTTAATTATGGTACTTGATGATATTTAACTCAGCACTTTATTATAAACTGTCTTGGTATTGTTATTTAATTGCTTTACATTCACAAGTTTTATGTCCTCACCAGGACTACAAACACCTTGAAGGCAGGGATCAAGTGTTCCCACCATTGTGGGTTTTTCCACAGCTATTTAGATAATCCAGTGCACGTAGAGGACCTGCTACAATGCTGCATTGAATTTAATTGTTATATATGAATCTTTAAAATTAAGCTGAAGTTAGGATAATATAAACCTCTTTTTGCTACTATCCAGCCCAGTGACAATATAAAAATGGGAGAAAAGAAGAAGAAACGTGTTTAAGTGTGGGTATCCAGACATTATGTAATAAAAGTCATAAAATTCATTTTCCATGCCATATTTTAATATAATGGAAAGCCTGTTATGTACATTCCATTGAAAGTTTACAGATATGTGCATATTCACATAAAGCAATGGATTATACATTATGAGACCCCCTTCAGAAAATAATAATTTGAGTCTATTAACCAAATGATTCAATTAAGAGAAAGTTCATGAAAATCACTGTTTTGATAGAAGAGCTTCTAAGATACCTCCACTGCATATCCATTCAATGATTTATTATTTTTTTTGCTGAACCTGACAACTAGAGCATTACGACAGAGTTGGGCTGAAAAGAACATAAACAGGATCTGCTCATACCTTTCCCAGACTTTTAATCTTTGAAGCTGGAGCCACTTAACACTAACATTTACATTTCACACTGGTCAGGGAACATTTCAAGGCATCTAAGCTAACTGAATAGTCTTGCTTTACCTTCATACCCAAATTCTGAAATTAACTGATAATCCTATCCCTTCCAGCCATAAATCCCTGATCCTTTTTTAAATTAATTAATTTATTGCTTTTAATTCTTATTGGGGTATAGTTGATTCTCAATGTTGTGTTAGTTTCAGGTGTATAGCAAAGTGAGTCAGTTACAGGTAGGTAGATAGATAGATAGATAGATAGATAGATAGATAGATAGATATAGATGATAGATAGATAGGTAGATAGATAGATGATAGATAGATAGACAGACAGAGAGATGATAGATCAATCCACTCTTTTTTTAGATTCTCTTCCCATATAGGCCACTAGAGTGTCTGATCCTTTTTAAGAACATCCTTGGATCAAAATTCAAATCAGAAATTCCTAGGATCAAATACTTGGATGCAAACTGCAGACCCTGCTGTTGCTGCTTGCCTCTCGCCTGTATTCTATTTGTAACCACCTTTTCAGAAACACTTGACCACCCCGCCTAGATGTTCCAGGCTTGACTGTCTCTACTACTGTCTGAGCATGGTTCTGCTAATTACCAACTATCTTGCTATGAGTTAAGTCTTCGTTCAGTTGATAGAATCATAGCTCCACGGTTTTTCCTTGGAGCTTGAGTATTTCCTTGTACCTAGAATCATAGAATGATAAAAAAAATTTAAAGCTCAGAGGGACTGAAGAGATCCTACAAGTTTAAACCTGAATTGGGCATTTAACGTAAATGCAGAATCTTATGGTAGGTTGCCTTAGGGTCTGCCAGAGGAAAGACCAAACACATATCTAGTCCCCAAGCATTCTCTAAGGAAATAGAATCAGGTAGACACTGGGGGCATCATCCTTGGCTTTGTAATTCTGTAAGGGAAGATGGGGAAAGCCACAGACTCTAAGGCTGCAGGAAAAGTGCTATTTGTGTGTGTGTGATATTTCTTTCAGGGAGAGAAAATCAGAAGACTGGGTAAATGTACACAACATTTATATCTAAATACCGTGGCTAATTCCCCAGCACTCCACTATGGATGTTATTTGTTTCTTATATAATAATACACAACTGGCTTTTATATTAATTCAAATAAGTATCTGACTCTATTAGCTACCGATTCTATAAAGTGAAATCCACTGTGTAAAGATAACTTGGGTTCAGCACCGTATTTGTTTTCCATATGTATATGTGCACATATATTCCGAATTTTTAGATTTGAGTAATATCTGTAATAAGGAAAACAAGCAAATTCATGTAGTCTGCTTTGTATTTTCTTTTAAGATAATTATTTTTTTAAAAAAATAAGGTTTCCTGCTGATTAGGAATTACTGTACGAAAATGTCTTTTCAAAAATTTTTTCCATAGAAAGTCAGTTTCTTATAATTATAGACCTAATCAAGAGCTAGGCCCTTAATTTAACCTAACAGAAAGATCATCAAATTGCCAAACATGATTACTAGGTCTGACTACCCCAATATTACTTTTTAAGAGTTAATGTTGAAAACTATAATTTTATAATAAGCTAAAAGCAGATTTCACTCATTTAATTAATCTCTATGTAATTAAATAGAAAAATTGGTTATGTTTTATTAAAAAGTAATTATTTTCAACATTTTCCCTGAAAAGTAAAGTACCAGAATTTTCTTTGACAAATATGAATCTTTTGTGAAATCACTGGAGACTTCATGGGATCAAAGTCTTTTCAAGTTCAAAAAAAGACAAAGAGTATCCTGCTGAGATTACTCCAAACACTGACAATTGATGACACCTATAGGTTTAGTGAGTAAAGTAGATGCTCCAAAACCATGCCCAGTGGTAACTAAATCATTCACAAAAGCCTGGTCTAGGAGATGTAAAACCATAATTCACCCTGTACATTACAAGACAATAAAATGTTCATTTATAAAGTATAATCCTCAAAAAGATGGTCAAGTATGCAAACTGAGTGGTATTTTTAAAGACCAAGTATGTGTATATGCTGCATGGATTTTTAGACAAGGTTTACAACCACTGGGCCCAATTATCTTGTTCCAAAGCTAATATGAAATAAATAATAAATAAACCCTGAAAACAGACTCTAAAAAATGTTATATCAGTTTATGTTCTTCATTGGAAGCAAAAGAAAATTTCCACTAACGCTAACATAAGGGGGAAAAAATGGAACTGACTGGCTTCACAAGGTAAGACAGAGAATTAAAAAAAAAAAAGTTGAACTGGGACTCACAGTTGGAGTGAAGCTAGGAAGGAGCTAGGAGCCAAGGAACACGGGCAGCCTGGAAGAGCTGAAAAAGACAGTTTTTCCCGAGGCCTCTAGAGAGAATGCAGTCCTACTGACACCATGATTGGAGATTTCTGACCTTCAGAACTATTTTATAAATGAGCTGCTTTTAACATTCATGTTTGAGATTTTGTATGGACGTATGCCTTCATTTTCAATGGAGAATACCTAGGAGTGGATTGTCTGGATCATAGATACGTGAACTGAGGTTCTACGATGTTAAGGAACTTGATCATAGTCACATATAGTAACCTGCAGAGCTGAATAGAATTGCAGACTACTGACTGACCAAGAAACCCATCCTCAGATTCAAAGGCTGTGCCGCCATCTTGGCTCTGCAGAGGAGAAAGTTGCTGGTTGAGACTACAAGGTGGGCGCTGCAGTAGGAACTCCCGTTTGCCAAGATTTGAGTGCAGAGCAAGCCACAATCAAGACCCTTTCCCACAATTCCTCTCTCTCGTCTGCCTCCTGACCGACCTGGCCCTCAGTGCTTCCCTGCGTGTCCTCCCGTGGTGTGGCCTGACTCCTCCTCTGGAGAAGGTTGTTCAAAGCTGACTTTAAGAACTGTCTTTTTTGCTACTTCCAGTCTACTGTCAAAACACACCCAAACACAGACATCTGAGAAAGAACAAGGTCAAGTAGAAGGGTCCCATCAGACATTAAGATCTAATGTAGACTCCTTCTTGCAAGATCACTGGAATTAATACCAACTGCTGAACAATCATCGACAGAAAGACACCGGAACTCACCAAAAAAGACACCCCACATCCAGAGACAAAGGAGAAGCGCAATGAGACGGTAGGAGGGGCACAATCGCATTACAATCAAATCCCATAAATGCTGGGTGGGTGACTCACAAACTGGAGAACAGTTATACTGCAGAAGTCCACCCACTAAAGTGAGGGTTCTGTGCCCCACGTCAGGCTTCCCAACCTGGGAGTCCAGCAATGGGAGGAGGAATCCCCAGAGAATCAGACTTTGAAAGCCAGCGGGATTTGATTGCAGGACCTCCACAGGACTGGGGGAAACAGAGACTGCACTCTTAGAGGGCGCACAAAAAAGTGTGTTCACCAGGACTCAGGAGGAAGGAGCAGTGACCCCGTAGGAGACAAAATCAGACTTACCTGCTGGTGCTGGAAGGTTGCCGGCAGAGGTGGGGGGTGGCTGTGGCTCACTGAGGAGACAGGGGCACTGGGGGCAGGGGAAGTGCTCATTGGTGTGAGCCCTCCCAGAGTATGCCATTAGCCCCACTAAAGAGCCTAAGCTCCACTGCTAGGTAGCCTCAGGCCAAACATCAAACAAGGTGGGAACAGAGCCCCACCCGTTGGCAGACAAGCAGATGGAAGTTTTACTGTTCTCCGCCCACCTAATAGGATTAAAGTCTTATTGAGCTCTGCCCACCCAGCCCTACTCACCATCAGTCCCTCTCATCAGGAAGCATGCAGCAGTCTCCCAGATAGCTTGCTCCACAAGAGGGGAGACAGCACTATCAAGCAGTATCAGCAGTATTTCCTTCTGTGGAACTGAAAACCACAGCCACAGAAAGATAGAAAATGAAAAAGCAGAGGACTTTGTACCAGATGAAGGGACAGGATAAAACCCCAGAAAAACAACTAAATGAAGAGGAGACAGGCACCCTTCCAGAAAAAGAATTCAGAATAATGATAGTGAATATGATCCAGGACTTTGAAAAAAGACTGGATGCAAAGATTGAAAAGCTTACCAAAGACCTAGAAGAATTAAAGAGCAAACAGAGATACACAACACAATAACTGCAATGAAAAATACACTAGAAGGAACCAACAGCAGGTTAACTGAGGCAGAAGGGCAAGTAAGTGACCTGGAAGACAGAATGGTGATAATTACTGATGAGGAAAAGAATAAGGTAAAAAGAATGAGAAGAACTGAAGCCAGCCTAAGACACCTCTGGGACAATGTTAAACGCACCAACATTCACATTATAGGGGTCCCAGAAGGAGAAGAGTGAGAGAAAGGACCAGAGAAGATATTGGAAGAGATTGTAGTTGAAAACTTACCTAACATGGGAAAGGAAATAGCTACCCAAGTCCAGGAAGCACAGAGAGTCCCAGGCAGGATAAACCCAAGGAGAAACACACCAAGACATATAGCAGTCAAACTGACAAAAAATTAAAGACAGAGAGACGTTATTAAAAACAACAAGGGAAAAAAAAACAAATTATATACAAGGGAATTCCCATAAGGTTAACAGCTGATTTCTCAGCAGAAACTCTGCAAGCCAGAAGGGAGTGGCATGATATACTTCAAGTGATGAAAGGAAAGAACCTACAACCAAGAGTACTCTACCCAGCAAGGATCTCATTCAGATTCGAAGGAAAAATCAAAAGCTTTACAGACAAGCAACAGCTAAGAGAATTCAGCACCACCAAACCAACCCTACGACAAATGCTAAAGGAACTTCTCTAAGTGGGAAACTGAAGAGAAGAAAAGGACCTATAAAAACATAAACAAAACAATTGAGAAAATGGTAATAGGAACATACATATCGATAATTACCTTGAATGTAAATGGACTAAATGCGCCAACCAGAAGACACAGACTGGCTGAATGGATACAAAAACAAGACCCATATATATGCTGTCTCCAAGAGACTCACTTCAAACCTAGGGACACATCCAGACTGAAAGTGAGGGGATGGAAAAAGATATTCCATGCAAATGGAAATCAAAAGAAAGCTGGAGTAGCAATACTCATATCAGATAAAATAGACTTTAAAATAAAAAATGTTACAAGAGAAAAGAAAGGACACTACATGAAGATCAAGGGATCAATCCAAGAAGAAGAGATAACAATTATAAATACATATGCACCCAATATAGGAACACCTCAATACATAAAGCAAATGCTAACAACTATGAAAAAGGAAATCGACAGTAACACAATCATAGTGGGAGACTTTAACACCCCACTTACACCAATGGTCAGATCATTCACACAGAAAATTAATAAGGAAACACAAGCTGTAAATGACACAATAAATCAGCTTGATATAATAGCTATGTACAGGACATTACATCCAAAAACAGCAGATTACACATTCTTCTCCAGTGCACATGGAACATTCTCCAGGATAGATCACATCTTGGGTCATAAATCAAGCCTTGGTAAATTCAAGAAAACTGAAATCATATCAAGCAACTTTTCCAACCACAACGCTATAAGATTAGAAATCAATTACAGGAAAAAACCTGTAAAAAACATAAACACATGGAGGCTAAACCATACACTACTAAATAACCAAGAGATCACTGAAGAAATCAAAGAGGAAATCCAAAAATACCTAGAGACAAATGACAATGAAAACACAATGACCCAAAACCTATGGGATGCAGCAAAGGCAGTTCTAAGAGGGAAGTTTATAGCAATACAATCCTACCTCAAGAAACAAGACAAATCCCAAATAAACAATCTAACCTTACACCTAAAGAAACTAGAGAAAGAAGAGCAAACCAAACCCAAAGTTAGTAGATGGAGAGAAATCATAAAGATCAGAGCAGAAATAAATGAAATAGAAACAAAGAAAACAATAGCAAAAATCAATAAAACTAAAAGCTGGTTCTTTGAGAAGATAAATAAAATCGATAAACCTCTAGCAAGACTCATCAAGAAAAACAGGGAGAGGACTCAAATCAATAAAATTAGAAAGGAAACAGGAGAAGTTACAACAGACACTGCAGAAATAAAAAGCACCATAAGAGACTACTACAAGCAACTATATGCCAATAAAATGGACAACCTGGAAGAAATGGACAGATTCTTAGAAAAGTATAACCTTCCAAGACTGAATCAGGAAGACATAGAAAATATGCACAGACCAATTACAAGTAATGAAATTGAAACTGTGATTAAAAATCTCCCAACAAACAAAAGTCCAGGACCAGATGGATTCACAGGTGAATTTTATCAAACATTTAGAGAAGACCTAACACGCATCCTTCTCAAACTCTTCCAAAACATTGCAGAGAAAGGAACACTCCCAAACTCATTTTATGAGGCCACCATCATCCTGATACCAAAACCGGACAAAGATACTACAAAAAAAGAAAACTACAGATCTATATCACCGATGAATTTAGTTGCAAAAATCCTCAACAAAATACTAGCCAACAGAATCCAACAACAGATTAAAAGGATCATACAACATGATCAAGTGGGGTTTATCCCTGGAATGCAAGGATTCTTCACTATATGCACATCAATCAATGTGATACATCATATTAATAAATTGAAGGATAAAAACTACACGATCATCTCAATAGATGCAGAAAAAGCTTTTGACAAAATTCAACACCCATTTATGATAAAAACTCTCCAGAAGGTGGGCATAGAGGGAACCTACCTCAACATAATAAAGGCCATATATGACAAACCCACAGCAAACATCATTCTCAATGGTGAAAAACTGAAAGCATTCCCTCTAAGATCAGGAACAAGACAATGATGTCCACTCTCGCCACTACTATTCAACATAGTTTTGGAAGTCCTTACCACAGTAATCAGAGAAGAAAAAGAAAAAAAAGGAATCCAAATTGGAAAAGAAGAAGTAAAATTGTCACTGTTCGCAGGTGACATGATACTATACATAGAAAATCCTAAAGATGCCACCAGAAAACTACTTGAGCTAATCAATGAATTTGGTAAAGTTGCAGGATACAAAATTAACACACAGAAATCTCTTGCATTTCTATACACTAATAATGAAAGATCAGAAAGAGAAATTAAGAAAACAATCCCATTCACCATTGCAACAAAAAGAATAAAATACCTAGGAATAAACCTAACCAAGGAGGTAAAAGTCCTGTACTCAGAAAAGTATAAGACACTAATGAAAGAAATCAAAGATGATACAAACAAATGGAGGGACATACCATGTGTTCTTAGATTGGAAGAATCAACATTGTGAAAATGACTATACTACCCAAAGCAATTTACAGATTCAATGCAATCCCCATCAAATAACCAATGGCATTTTTCACAGAACTAGAACAAGAAATTTTACGATTTGTATGGAAACGCAAAAGACCCTGAATAGCCAAAGCAATCTTGAGAAGGAAAGACGGAGTTGGTGGCATCAGGCTTCCTGACTTCAGGCTATACTACAAGGCTACAGTGATCAAGACAGTATGGTACTGGCACAAAAACAGAAATATAGATCAATGGAACAGAATAGAAAGCTCAGAGATAAACTATAGTAAACTAATCTATGACAAAGGAGCCAAGGATAAACAATGGAGAAAAGGCAGCCTCTTCAATAAGTGGTGCTGGGAAAACTGGACAGCTACATGTAAAAGAATAAGTTTAGAACACTCCCTAACACCATACACAAAAATAAACTCAAAATGGATTAAAGACCTAAATGGAAGGCCAGACACTATAAAACTCCTAGAGGAAAACATAGGAAGAACACTCTTTGACATAAATCACAGCAAGATCTTTTTTGATCCACCCTCTAGAGTAATGGAAATAAAAACAAAAATAAATAAGTGGGACCTAATGAAACTTCAGAGCTTCTGCACAGCAAAGGAAACTATAAGCAAGACGAAAAGACAACCCTCAGAATGGGAGAAAATATTTGCAAACGAATCAACAGACAAAGGACTAACCTCCAAAATATATAAACAGTTCATCCAGCTCAATATGAAAAAAACAAGAAACCCAATCAAAAAATGGGCAGAAGACCTAAATAGGCATTTCTCCAAAGAAGACATACGGACGACCAAGAGGCACTTGAAAAGCTGCTCAACATCACTAATTATTAGAGAAATGCAAATCAAAAAGACAATGAGGTATCACCTCACACAGGTCAGAATGGGCATCATCAGAAAATCTACAAACAGTAAATGCTGGAGAGGATGTGGATAAAAGGGAAGGCTCATGCACTGTTGGTGGGAATGTAAATTGATACAGCCACTATGGAGAACAGTATGGAGGTTCCTTGCAAAACTAAAAATAGAGTTACCATATGACCCAGCAATCCCACTGATGAGCATATACCCAGAGAACACCATAATTCAAAAAGACACATGCACTCCAATGTTCATTGCAGCACTATTTACAATAGCCAGGACATGGAAGCAACCTAAATATCCATCAACAGATGAATGGATAAAAAAGATGTGGTACATATATGCAATGGAATATTACTCAGCTGTAAAAAGCAAGGAAACTGGGACATTTCTCGAGACATGGATGGACTTGGAGACTGTCATACAGAGTGAAGTGAGTCAGAAAGAGAAAAACAAATACCGTATATTAACACATATATGCGGACTATAGAAAAATGGTACAAATCAACCGGTTTGCAAGGTGGAAATAGAGACACAGATGTAGAGAACAAACATATGGACACCAAGTGGGGAAAGCAGGGAGGGTTGGGGGGGGGGATGAATTGGGAGATTGGGATACCAAATTGTACGCTCTAAATATATGCAGTTTATCGTATGTTAACTGTATCTCAATAAAAGTTCTAAAAAAAAAATCCTTCTGTCAATCATGTAACATTACATAATTTATCTTCATTCTGGCTACTGAGAAGTTCAAAAGAAATCCATGGCTTATCTCGATTCAGTACTTAATAATATATGCATGTTTAATAAACTTACCTTATGGCTTAAATTAAAAAAAAAAAAAAAAGTTGAACACCTAGGCCTTAAGAAAGTAAAATAAAATGCCAGGGAAGCTGCAGAGAGCATGGAGGCAGGAACCCATGGAGAGTGTTCTTAGTCTCATCTCCAGGATGCATGAGTTCCAGTCACTTCCCATCCTGCTCCCTGTTCCAGCACTTCCAGCATTCTGCACATTTAAACTGCTGAGAAGACTTGTTCAGTCCAACCCCCCCAATCAGAGGAGAAGGCGTCAGAGTTGACAGCCTAAACAACAACAGGTGGAATGGAGGAGTGACAGTTACCCAAAGAAAAAGCTAGAGTTGCTTTTACAGGAATAAAGAAAAATGGATCCTGGCAGGCCAAATCCTTTCATTCAATGTGGGCCTTCATTCAGTGCAGATATTTGCTGGACTTCAGGACAGAGCTAATGTATGAATATAGGAGAGTAGTTGGATGACAACAGTCTAGACGCCTTAGAAACAAGGCACTAACCTCAACTGCAGGGACACACAAGAGGGAATTGCACAGAAGCCTAAGATCCTCCCCATATTTGGAAGGAAAACAAGCTTTGCTATGCCAAGTTACATCTGACAGGAGAATAAAAAAAATGAAGCCCATTAGTTATGCTCAGTGCTAGAATACAATAATCAATTCACTAGTTGGAATGCTTTTTTCAAAACTTTGATATGAGTGATATATTAGGTGAAAGACATTTGTCTTCATGTAGACCTGCTTGTATACAAAAAGGTTGACTGAATAAAAGTCCATACTATGAAATAAAAATGTGAGATGTTCACATATTATACTTTAATAATAGGTGCTACTGGTTTCAGTGCAATTTTTAAAAGAGTAATATGTACAAATAAAAAGGTAAGAATTGTTAATAAAACAAATATGGATTTGAAAAATGTATTCTGTAATTATTCTTCCCCACCAAAGAGCACTTTTGGAGTTACATAGGATGTAAAGAGATAAACAGTCCAGTTATAAACTTTGGACTATGTTTAAACATCTGCCCATTTTCTTTAATATTTTTACCATGTATAAAATCTCTTTTGCAATACTGAAGAAAATCTGATTTCCATGAAAGAAATTTTGGCTTATTTGAGCCTTTCAATGGCTGGTGGTTATTATAAAATACCATATTTCAAATTATATTTTAAGCTTACTGAGAACAGAGATTACGAGCTTCATTCTCTTCTAAGCTAAGGTACATTTAAACCATGTATATAATATATTTCAATTAATTAATCCATCAAACAATGTGTAATGATTATTTCCCTTTGAATTAGTAGGTCCTAAAAGAATAGAGTTTTTTCTGTATGATATAAATACATAGGATCAAGATTTGAAGCTTTTGAAATGGTAAAAATAATGAAGATATAGACTAGTCCTCTCTTCAACACAAACACTATGGAATCACTCTGTATCAGACCAATCATGTCACCTTGGTAACACAGAATAAGTGTCAGAAGTCGACCTAGCTCCAAGTACCTACATTGTGTAAACACTGCATAGCCTATACTCTTTTTGGTTTTTTTTTAAGCTCTTTATTGGAATATAATTGCTTTACACTATTGTGCCAGTTTCTGCTGTACAACAAAGTTAATCAGCTGTATTTATACATGTATCCCCATATCCCCTTCCTCCCACGGCTCCTTCCCACCCTCCCTATCCCACCCCTCTAGGTCATCACCCAGCATCGAGTTGATCTCCCTGTGTTATGCAGCAACTTCCCATGGCCTATACTCTTAAGCTGCTTTTGGATGGGATTTGAACACTTAGGCCTTAGGAAAGTAAAACACCAGAGAACAGAACTTGAAGGCTGGAACTCAATGAGTGTCTTCTTAGATTTAATCCTAAGGATGATGAGTTCCAAGACAATATCCTAGAGAGCAAACTGCAGTTTAAGTAAACTTTGTTGTTGTTGTTTTTCTAGTGAAGTGGGACAAGAGAGACTAGGTTTCCATTATCTTACTTCTACCAAAAGCATCTCTTTCTATGACTCGTCAACTTTTCAGGAAGGTAAAGACCAGGATTAATAAGCAGCGAGAATCAGTACAGTATGTCCAGCAATAGTTTTTGCCACTGATTACTCAGACTATTTATCAGTGTCTTTAAGCGGCCATCCATATTTGTCTGCACACAGAATTGCCATTCAGGGTCTTCCCATACATATTTTTACATAAGTAGATAAAAAGTTTCAAGGAAACATGGAGGAACGCTTCAAAGGATCAAAGAAGTCCAGGCACATGATCTCTAAGGAGGTTTGGAGGAAGTGCCTGAGAAGCAATGCATCTGTTCATTTATTAATTTAGAAAATAATTTATTGAGTAGCTACCTGGTATTAAGGGCTGGAGATTCAGAAACCGTAGATCAAGTCTGTGCTCTTAAGGTTTACCGTCTCTGCTTTGCCTTAATAATGATGACTGAGATTAGGAAATAATTCTAGGTACCAAAGTCAAAGACCTATTTATTTTGCCATATCATTTTTTTTTTTTTGAATCTTTCTTATCTATCACACCCCACCTTGTCTTTGTGAGTCACTTTCTGGCCATCTGCATTGCATAGCCCATCACAAAACATGAATGGTGGGAGAGGTGATGAGATGATTTGATTTGCCAGACTTTGGGAATAAGGCAGCTGGCACATCCTGTACCTAAATCAATTACTCCTATGCCTTACCTAAACACTTCCAATTGGTATATTAGACATTAACAACCTGTTCAATAGCAATTGATTAGATTAATGGTAAGATAATTGGATGCTTTCATTAGAATAGTCAAAGGTATGGACATAGCCCAATAACATCCTTTATTTCTCGAATATGTATATCTAAGGACTTAAACTAGGGAGATCAGAAGTACTGGCATTTTCAATATAGTGCCATAGATCTATTTCTTAAGCTGGGCATGAAGTACATGTGTGCTGAATACATCATAAAACACAAAAAGAGAAATCAGACAGACAGCTATTACAAAGACATTAAGACAAATATATCTTATATGTGTATCCCTTCTTTTGATATTTCCTCACTTTCTAGCAAATGTACTTCTTTCTGACCTAAGTTTCTTCATCTCTGAACAGGGTATTTCTTTCCCTTTTTTACTTTTATTCATTTTCTTACCCGTCCCTTTATGTCACATGAAACCCACTGCTTACAAGCAAGAGTAATTATTCACTGTTTCTCTTATCTTTGTTTCTCCACACATTCCTTCCAGGCCCAATGCCTGTGACTGTTTGCCATCTGAGAGTGTGCTGGTCTGTAAGCACAAATGAACGTTCTCTTAACCTAAGGACATGAGTGGCAGGTGAGTGAGTGGCAGTAAAATTGCTTCTGGTAAATGCAGGTGGGTGGAAAATGTTAGCTGCCTGATATGTTCTTTTAAATGCTGTAATAATATTTCTCATTTAATTAATAGTGTGAGGAGAGCACTGGTAAAGGCTCAGAGGGATGCCTACAGTGTTCTTCCACAGCTGTGCACAGAGGAGGTGGAGAACCTCTCCTGACAGGTTAAAATCATGCTAATACACAGGAAACAGGGTTGAAGGCAACCTGACACTCGTAACTCCAAAAGAGGAGACAGCCAAGAGTGGGCAGAAATCATGTGGACTCTTCCATAAGCCCCCCAAAATACTTTTGTTAATACTTATATAGCCTACCTGTATTTCAGAAGACATATTTTTAAATACAGAAGATCAAGTAGGAAGTTACAATGAATCTTCATAACTGACAGTGACTATCTGGACTCTAGACAAAGTAAGAGACCAACTAGAAGCAAACTAATTTATATTTGTTCAAAAAAACAGGCTCAAAGTTAGATGCATAGTATTTAGCCCAGATCTAAATGTAATTTATTAGCTTCCTCTAAAAGATGACTAGTTTAGAGAAGTTGGCTCTAGTTGAATAAGCTTCACAGCATTCAAATCCAGAGGAAAAACAATCCCTATAATCATGTTGGACACTTTTAATAGAATTTCCTATCTGTGAGTACGATGTGGTAAAGGAACCACTTGTGACTGAATGCTTCATCAGGACAGGCTATAACAGAGGTCAGTACTTCTATTCATTGTGGGATTATTTTTTAGAGAAGTAACAAAAGCTTCGGCCATCACCGACAGAAGTCAGAATATAAGAAGTGTAATTATTCCCAGAAAAAAATTTGTATTTTCAAGACCTAGGTAATATGTATGCATAATTATATGTATGTATGCATGTATATATGTATACACATACACATGCATGTATGCATATTATACAGATACACATGTACGTGTAAATATATGTGTGTGTGTGTGTATGTGTGTGTATATGATTTAACTGAAAAAATCACCTAAGGTTGGCTATAAATTTTCCCTATACAAAATTTCAAAAACAGGCAGCATATTAAAAGATGAAACATAAGTTCATGGCCACCTAGAATTTTACTTCATCAGAAAAGAATGCTTATTTTTAGTAAACCTAGGTAGCTATGAGATTAACAAAAAAAAAAATCTACAACTGATATATGGTAATCTGTGCTCATGGAAGTACATAGGTAATGTTTAAGGACAAATTGAAGAAGAAAGCTTAAGATCTAATATGTAAAACTTAGCCTGAAGTTTTAAAGAAAAAATAACTGTATTAAGTACATAACACTGAAAGAAATTCACAGCTTTTCCACAAGCATAAAGAGGAAAGCCAGGAAAAAGAAGACAGATCCTATGATATGAAGGTTCTCACATAGAGGGTTTGAGGAATACAGTAATAAAGAGAGAGCCTCTGCCTACAAAGACCTTACAACCTACAGGTTGAGGCAGACAGGTGCAGCAAATAGTTTTAATAAATGTCTGGATGTGATACACAGAGAGTGGTCAGAAGAAAAATACTATTTACAATACTGGCTGCAATTTGAGCCAAAGGATAGAAGCATTCATTCCAAGGAGAGATTACTCTTACCTTCCGGAAAACCTCTTTCTGGAATTCTTTGGTTGTATTCCCTCTCCCCACCCTGGTAGGTCTATCAGAAAGAAAGGAGATCAAGAAGTAATGACAACCAGGGATGTGGGCTTGCCCTCTAGCAGCTCTAGAATGAAGAACTGTTTTATGACATGGTACAGGGATCTAGAGAAGATGAAGAGAAAAGGGGTTACGTGAGGAACATAACGGTAGTCTGGGATCTTAGGGGAGAAAGATGGGTACGGGTTGAATAGTGCCACTCAAAATCCATAGGTTTAAGTCCCAACCCCTTGTATCTTAGAATGTTATTGTTTTTGGAGATACAGCCTTTAAAGAAGTGACTATTTTATTTTATTTATTTATTTATTTATTTATTTATTTATTTATTGGCTGAATTGGGTCTTCATTGCTACACGCAGGCTTTCCCTAGTTGCAGCGAATGGAGGCTACTCTTCATTGTGGTGCACAGGCTTCTCATTGCAGTGGCTTCTCTTGTTGTGGAACATGGGCTCTAGGTACACAGGGTTCAGTAGTTGCGGCACGTAGGCTCAATAGTTGTGGCTTGCAGGCTCTAGAGCGCAGACTCAGTAGTTGTGGCGCACAGGCTTAGTTGCTCTGGGGCATGTGGGATCTTCCCGGACCAGGGCTCAAACCCATGTCTCGTGCATAGGTGAAAGGGTTCTTAACCACTGTGCCACCAGGGAAGTCCAAGAAGTGATTATTTTTAAATGAGGCTTTTAGTGTGGGTCCCTAATCAATATGACTGGTGTCCTTATTTAAGAAGAGGAAAAGACACCAGGGGCATGTGCACACATAAGGATGACAGTGTGCAGAGGCAACAAGAAGGCAGCCATGTCCAACTCAAGGAGAGAGGCCTCAGAAGAACCCAACCTTGCCAGCACCTAGATCTCAGACTTTTGGTTTCCAGAACTGTAAGAAAATCAATTTTAATTGTTTAAGCCACCTAGGCTATGGTGTTTTGTTATGGTAGTTCTAGCAAATTAATACACAGAATTAATGTAGTTGGGATGAAAAAAGAATATTAAAATGAAAAAAAAATGTAATTCTAAATGTTTTTATTTTGTGCTATATTCTATGTCCCTTTATCATAAAGCCTTTAAAGGAACTCTATGTAACAATTTTGTGCTTGTAGTAATTTGGGGGAATAGAAGAAAAGAGGTGTTTATGAAACACAGGTCACAGAGACATCAGCTAAAATGAGGGAGTCTATAAATACACAATCAAGAATTCAACAAGAGCTGGGGGATTCTAGGAAGATGGTGGAGTAGAAAGCATCAGAAATCTGTCCTTTCCACCTAGACAGCAATTGCCCCAGCTGAATCTAGCTAATGTAACTCTTTTGGAATTTCTGGAGTCTATTAAAGGCTTGCAACTTCCAGGAGAGGGCTTGGATGGTAAATTGTGGTTAATTTTGGTCAATTTCACTTCTTAACACAGTAGCAGCTACCCATTGTCCATGCCTCAGCTCCATGGCAGGCAGCTGTGTATGTGATTATAGCCTGCACCCAGCTTGTAGAAACCAGGGTGAGCAAAAAGGACCCTGAGTTCCAAAGATTACAGATCTGTGCTCTGATTGCTTCATAACACAGATGTGAAGATAAAAAGGAAGAGGCCATTGTTCTTGCACCTCCTCCCATTATTGCAAACTCCTACCCCTTCTGGCTAAATTTCAGAAGAATTAAAGGATTGGGAATATTTATCCCCTTATTTTCCTCTTTTTTCCCTCTTTTGGGAGCCAGACATTGAAGACTAAGATAATTAAAAGCAACCACATAGATGAAGGAAATTAGAGAATCACTGAACATTCCCAGGGGAGGACACTGGCTTGGAAAATACTTGAAAACAACTTAGGTTTACCCCCCAGATTCATCTGTATCACAGAGGCAGTCTATAATAATCATTAAAAGTCTCCAATCAAAAGATAGATTAGCAGAATGGGTCAAACAAATGAGCAAACTATATACTATCTACAAGACACTCACTTTAAATCAAAAGACACAAATAAGTTGAAAGTAAAAGGATGGAAAGTGATACCCCATGCCAGTAGTAACTAAAAGAGAACAGGGGTGGCTACACTAATACCAAATAAAATAGACTTTAAATCAAAAAAGTTACAAGACAAAAAGAAGGGTATTACATATTAATAAAAGGTTCAATGTAGCAAGAAGATACAACAATTATAAACATTTGCACACCTAATAACAAACCATCAAAATATATGAAGGAAAAATTGACAAAAATGAAAGAGATAAACAGTTCTGCAATAATAGTTGGAGACTTCAATATCCCACTTTCAATAATCTACAGAAAAACCAGACAGAATATAAACAACGAAGAAAAGGACACAAACAATACAACAAACCAAGTAGATCTAACAGACATATACAGAACACTTTACCCACCAACAGAATACACATTCTTTTCAAGTGCATATGGGACATTCTCCAGGAAGGATTTTATGTTAGCCCACAAATTAAATATCTGTAGAGAGATATCATACAAAGTATCTTCTCTGACCACAAGAGGGTAAAGTTAGAAATAAATAAAAAAGGAGAACTGCAAAATTCACGAATTTGTGGAAATTAAAAAACACACAAAAGTCAACAGGTCAAAGAAGAAACTACAAGGGACTTTAGAAAACACTTAGAGATGGGTGAAAATAAAGTCACAACATACCAAAACTTATAGAATACAGTGAAGGAAGCACTGGGGGAAATTCAGAGTTAAAAAAGATTACATTAAAAAAAACAAAGACAGAAAAATCTCAGATTTAACAACCTAACTTTACCACTTACAGAACTAGAAAAATAAGAACCAAACTCAAAGCTATCAGAAGGACAGGAATAATTAAAGATGAGAACAGAGATAACTGAAATAAAGGCTAGAAAAATAGAGAAAATTTCTTTAAAAACCACAAAAATTAGTTATTTAAGATCAACAAAATTGGCAAACTAAGAAAAAGAGAAGAGGTTCTAATTAAAATTAGAAATGAAAGTGGAACATTACTACCAATTCTATAGAAATTTTTTAAAAAAGATTATACTTTGCAGACAGTTAAGCTAATTGTGCTCTTTTTCCCATGGGGGTCCAGTGTGCAGTGGCTTCAAAGAGCAGCCTCCTTGGTAATGTATGCAGCCTGTTGCCTGTATGGGTTGCCCTAAGGGACCTTAGAGTCAGCCTCTTCCAGTAGGCATTCATGGCGAGCATGCTGTCCCCAATCTAAGCTTCAGACAGGTAGGTAAGATGCCTTTGGAAAGCCCCAGGGCACAGTGGCCAGGGTCAACATTGGCCAAGTCGTAATGTCCATCCACACCAAGCTGCAGAACAAGGAGCATGTGATTGAGGCCAAGTTCAAGTTCCCTGGCTGCCAGAAGATCCATATCTTCAAGAAGTGGGGATTTACTAAGTTTAATGCAGATAAATTTGAAAACATGGTGGCAGAAAAGCAGCTCATCCCGGATGGCTGTGGGGTCAAATACATCCCTAATTGTGGTCCGCTGGACAAATGTTGGGCCCTGCATTCATGAGAGCTTTGGCACTGTCTCCTCCTTATTCATGCCCACCAATAAATCCTACTTTCCTGTCAAAAAAAAATAGATTATAAAAGAGTACTATGAGCAATTGTACACCAACAAATTGGATAACCTAGATGAAACAGACGGATTCCTAGAAACACAAAACCTACCAAGACCAAATGATTTAGAGACAGAAAATGTGAACAGACATAACTAGTAAGGAGATTGAATTGGCAATAAAAAATCTCCTGGCAAAGAAAATCCCAGACCTGGTGGCTTTACCAATGATTTCTATCAAACATTTAAGAAAGAACTAACACCAATCTTTCTCAAACATTTCCCAAATAATGAAGAGAAAGGAACACTCTCTAACTACTTCTATGAGGGCAGCATTACCCTGATACCAAAATCAGAAAAAAAGACACACCACAAGAAAACTAGAGAATAATAATTCTTAAGGACACTTATGCAAAAATCCTCAATAAAACACTATTAATAAAAAACAAATGATCACCTGAATAGATGCAGAAAAAAGCTTTTGATAAAATTCAACATCCACTTATGATAAAGACTCTTCAGAAAGTGGGCACAGAAAGTACATACCTCAACATAATAAAGACCATATATGACAAACCCACATCTAACATCATACTCAATGGTGAAAAGCTGAAAGCATTTCCTCTAAGGTCAGAAACAAGACAAGGATGTCAACTCTTGCCACTTTTATTCAATATGGTTTTGAAAGTCCTACCCACAGCAATTAGAGAAGAAAAAGAAACAAAAGGAATCCAAATTGGAAAAGAATTAAAACTGTCACTGTTTACATATGACATGATGCTATATATAGAAAATCCTAAAGATACTACCATTAAACTACCAGAGCTCATCAGTGAATTTGGTAAAGTTGCTGGATTCAAAATTAATATACAGAAATCTACTGCATCTCTATACACTATGAACTATCAGAGAAATTTAAAAAGCAATCTCATTTACTATCACATCAAAAGGAATAAAATACTTAGAAATAAACCTACTTAAGGATGCAAAAGACCTGTACTCCAATAACTAGAAGACGCTGATGAAAGAAATTGAAGACAATACAAACAGATGGAAAGATATACTGTGTTCTTGGATTGGAAGAATTAATATTGTTAAAATGACCATACTACCCAAGGCAATCTACAGATTCAATGCAATCCCTATCAAATCACCAATGGCATTTTTCACAGAACTAGGACAAAAATTTCTTTAATATTTGTATGGAAATACAAAAGGCCTCAAATAGCCAAAGCAATCTTGAGAAAGAAAAACAGAGCTGGAGGAATTAAGCTCCCTGACTTCAGATGATGCTACAAAACTATAGTAATCAAAAGAGTACGGTACTGACACAAAGACATAAGATCTATGGAACAAGAGAAGACAATCTCCTCAATAAGTTGTGCTGGTAAAACTGGACAGCAGCAACATGTAAAAGAATGACATTAGCACATTCTCTAACAAACACCATATACAAAGATAACCTCAAAATGGATTAAAGACGTAAAGGTAAGATCAGATACTATAAAACTCCTAGAGGAAAACATAGGCAGAACACTCTTTGACATAAATTTTACCAATATCTTTTTGGATTTACCTCCTAGGGTAATGAAAAGAAAAGAAAAGTAAACAAATGGGATCTAATTAAACTCAAAACCTTTTGCACAGCAAAGGAAACCATAAACAAAATGAAAAGACAACCCACAGAATGGGAGAAAATATTTGCAAACAATGCAACTGACAAGGAATTAATTTCTAAAATATGCAAACAGCTTATACAGCTCAATATCAAAGAAACAAACAACCCAATCAAAATATGGACAGAAGATCTAAACAGACATTTCTCCAAAGAAGACATACAGATGGACAACAGGCAAATGAAAAAAAATGCCCAACACTGCTAACTATTTGACAAATGCAGAGCAAAACTATGAGGTATCATCTCATACCAGTCAGAATGGCCATCTTTTAAAAGTCTACAAACAACACATGCTGGAGAGGGTGTGGAGAAAAGGGAACCCTCCTACACTGCCGGTGAGAATGTAAATGGGTGCAGCCACTATGGAGAAGAGGATGGAGTTTCTTTAAAAAACTAAAAATACAGTTACCATGTGATCCAGCAATCCCACTCCTGGGCATATATCCAGAGAAAACTATAATTTGAAAAGATACATGTACCCCAATGTTCATAGCAGCACTATTTACAATAGCCAAGATATGGGAGCAACCTGAGTATCCACTGACAGATGAATGGATTAAAAAAAGATGTGGTATATGCACACAGTGGAATATTATTCAGCCATAAAAAAGAAAGAATGCCATTTGCAGCAACATAGATGAACCTAGAGATTTTCATACTAAGTAACATGTCACCCTTACCTAACACCATATATAAAAATTAACTCAAATGGATCTATGACCTAAATGTAAGAGCTAAAACTATAAAATTCTTCAAAGAAAACAATGGGTAAAAGCTTCACCATGTTGGGTTTAGTAATGATTTCTTGGATTTGACAGCAAAGGCATAGATAAAAGAAAAAAATAGAAAAATTTGACTTCATCATTTTATTTGAATATGTACATCAAAAAACACTATCAACAGAGTAAAAATCCAACCCACAGAGTAAATATTTATAAATCATATATCTGATAAGGGATTAATATTCAAAATATGTAGAGAACTCCTAAAACTTGACAACAAAAAATAAATATTCCAATGCAGAAAGGGCTTGGATAGACAATCCTCCAAAGAAGATATATGTGATCGATAAACATATGACATGATGCTCAAGATCACCAGTTATTATAGGAATGCAAATCAAAAGTACAATGAGATACTACCTCATGCCCATTAGAAAGACTGATCTCTAGTTAAAATGTCTTACCATATAATGTTAATACTGTGTAGATGACACTTTCTTTCATATACAGCATGAAAGATGATACACTGAACTAGATATTAAAATGTGGAAGCAACCCAAGTGTCCACCGACAGCTGAATGGATAAGCAAAAAGACAAATACTGTATGATTCCACTTATACGAGGTACTTAGAGTAGTCAAATCACAGAGACAGAACATAGAAGGGTGGTTGTCAGGAGCTGGGAAGGGAAGAATGGGGAGTTACTGTTTAGTGGGCACAGAGTTTCAATTTTACAAGATATAAAGAGTTCTAAATGTGAATGATGGTGACAGCTGCACAATATGAATGTATTTAATATCACTGAACTCTAGACTTTAAATGGTTAAGACATATCACTCTAAAGTGATATTCTATAATCAATATTGAAGTCTCATGGAGTAGTTGACTTTGGATTGGTTTTTCATACATTAAAGGTGATGAAGAAGATTCTAGGTTGAGTAAACCAACATGATCAAAGACAATGTCTGCAAACCTCTTAAGAATCCCAGAGTCTGGTGACACAAAACAAGTGAGAATGCACATTTTATCATAGTGACCTCTTCAGGGTCCTCCATTTAATATCTAGTTCAATGTATCATCTTTAATGCTGTATATGAAAGAAAGTGTCATCTACACAGTATTAACATTATATGGTAAGACAGGTCAGCAGTAAAGAGATTGGACTATGAATTCATTTATGATCATTAAAAAAAAAACAAACATGATTGAAGCCTTGTAGGACAATGAAAATTTTCTCTGTGATGCTGAAGATAGCATTGGTTACCTAGTCATTTTCAATAAAACTACATTAAGTTGTAATAAAATAAGAAGTTGGTCTTGTACTGTATTCGAGAGAACTTATTTTTTGTGTGATTTTCATGAAAAGCTTCTAGAAAACTGGTAGGCATTTGTCGTTGCATGGGTATATGCCACTTGACACTCAGTACCTATCTTCTAAGAGTTTTAATAAGCTTGACAAGTATTATTACAACATTAAATGCATTTTACTAGAGATGAGTTGAGGTGTGAGGATGTTAAGTGTCTGACTCCATGTCACCAAACATGTCAACTATAGAGATGAAAACCAAACTGGTCATCTGCACCTCAGCTGCTAGATTTCGGATTGTATTGGGCTGGCCAAGAAGTTCATTCTGGTTTTTCTGTGACATCTTACAGGAAAACACAAACAAACTTTTTGGCCAACCCAATATTTTGATCTATTATCCCTGAATTATACAGAATTTCAATGAAAAACAAACAAAAATATAACAGAGGATAGTCGGGAAATCACTATTGGCAATCACGTCTTACTTTGCAAAGCCGCTATACTGTTAACACCTCATTTACGGATGAATTTTTGGTGTCACCCAAACTACAATCAGCCTACAAATTTCTCCACAGGTTAGGCAACTGATCTAGACTTGCGAATTGGAAGGTCACAATTCCAGGACCCTAGAGTCTGAACTGCTACCAATGGAAGTTCTGAGAATGAGGAAGTTGTGATGTTTTATACAATCATCTCTCAGGATCCATGGGAAATTAGTTCAAGGACCCCCCGTTGGATACCAAAATCCTTGGATGCTCAAGTCCCTTATATAAAATGTTGTGCATACTCCTTAGTTGAATAAATAATGGTTCAGCCAAGATGTAAGATGCCTCCCTGCCAGCTGTATTGCTCCTTAAATCCTTCTTCTGCCTTGGGCCAGGCAACAAAAAAGGATGATTCCCTTTGGTAAATAAGCCATCTACTTCACAGAGCTAATATCATGAGAAACGAAAGAGCAAATGTATGTGAAAATTGCTTTGAAATATATGCTACGCTTTCCAAATTCATGCTACTCTGTCTTCTTTGTCTATCATCACTATTATGGTCATCATTATATTACTACTGAGAGAAGAAAGGGAAGCTATTTAACCACTGTTGGGGAAAAGAACTCTAAGCTGTGTTCCAAGCTGAACTGTTTTGGATTGCTGTTTGTTGCTGGGACAGTATTTGAAATAGATAGATAGATAGATAGATAGATAGATAAAATCAAAAAATAAAACTTTCACCACTAAAAAATAATTTTAGAAACAGTTTTAAAGAAAATGAATGCAATACATTTAGCAAATTCATAAAATATCTAAAAAATGAAAATAGCCAGTATATGAACCCTTATTCCCTCCATCTAATGCTAAATAGTACTAACATTTACTACTTTTTCTACAAGGATTTTTTTTGTGCACAAGTTTTGTTTTTGTCTTACACTGTGACTATCAGAGTATACATAAAAATGTGGCATCTTTCCCTTTTTCTCTTCTTTTTTATCAAAAGCATTTTTTGTTATTTACATAACACCAGTGCTTAAGGGTGGATTTCACATGTAATATCTCTAAGGCGTTTTCTTAACTTTCATAGTTGAGGATCATAACATCATCCTGAAATTAAGCACTGAGAAGAAACTGAATATAATCAACAATTTAAGAGCATTCTAGATTATTATTTTAGTAATTGAAGCCCCTAGTGTTTTCAAGATTAAAAACATAGACCGATTTTATAATAATTTGTATATATTTTACAATAAAAATAATAATTTGTACATATTTTTACTGTGTATAAATTTCCTTTTTACAATTTTTATCTGACTGCAACAATACACTAAGTTCATTAATATTCAGGGAGTTTCACGACTATTATGGCAGGATTTTCTCTTCAGAACTTTAGAATAATTAGAATAATGTTTGCCTACAAACTTTTAGAACACAATCTGTAAACTGGAGAGGTGCTGCCATTAAATGCTGTGTGTCTTATCAATTCCTTATAAGGAATACTCTGGATTCTGATACATACAATCATAATAAGGTGAAACAGTTGCTGGGTGAATTAATTTCAAATACTGATGATGAACTATTCTTGAACCTCATTACCTATTTCTCTATTTTTTTTTATTTTATTAATTTAGCTGCATTGGGTCTTAGTTGTGGCATGTAGGATCTTTCATTGCAGTGAGCAGGTTCTTCACTGAGGGGCACAGGCTTCTCTCTAGTTGTGGCATGCGGGCTCACTAGTTATGGCATGCGGGCTCAAGTAGTTGCCCTGTGGCATGTGGGATCTTAGTTCCCCAACCAGGGATCGAACCCACATCCCCTGCATTGGAAGGTAGATTCTTAACCATTGGATCACCAGGGGAGTCCCCTCATTACCTATTTCTCTCATACAAAAATCTTGTGTCTCTCATTTTGGATAAAATGTGTGATGAAAAAGAATTCTTTCTTATTACAATGACAAAATATTTTCTCCTCACAGACCACACCAGAGCTTGACCTGATGTTTCAAAAACAAAAGACAAAACAAACAGTAACAACAACACTTCTTCCATTAGGGGACTATAGTGGGATTGGAGTTTTATCCTTGAAACTACACAAACACTTCATGAAAACTATCATTTAATTTTTGCTGTTAATGGTTCTTTGGGTTCATGCAAATAAAGAACATTTCTCTACTATCAGCCAATCTGTCTTTAAGCAATTATTCTTAACACAGTTCTTACATTTAACTAACAAGCAGTGTTTTGATTTATATATTCAGATATCTCCAAATTAGGTATTTTTACTGATGCCAAAATAAAACTTAAAGGAAATTAAAGAAGGAAAACACATTGTAAAGATGCCCCTGTGGAGTCAATTAGCCCTATTAATATTTATATAATCCATCACTTAATGCCAAATCAATCTCTGTAAAATGTTTTTGGTAATCAGTTCCATGTTCAATAACCTCTCCACAGATATTAAATAAAACCCAACTTTCAGCTCTGTATTTTAAGACAGCCATCAACATAATTTGTCTTCTCTATTTGTACTATTTCTAAGAAAACAATTGCAAACCTTTTACCTTGTATTCCTCCTTTCTTCAGCCTACCAGTGCAAATAGTATTTCCCCCACCATACACAGACTCACTATTGAATGTATTGGCCACTGTGCTACATTTTCTTCAAATTCATAGCCATTCACCTCTTTCATTGTCATGATTTTCATGACTGCTAATAATACTCAAATTCTGTAGAACTCTTTCTTTTTATAAAGACTATGTGTACCTATAACACACACACACAATACTTATATATTAGAAAAACATCATTGGTCTCCTTTAACCAATAAGGTAACAGAGAATGCAGCTGACTTGAAAATAACTAGTTAATTGGGAGCCAGAATTAGAGCCAGCAACTCAATTCAGCACATCTCTCTGAGTGTATCACGCTCCAGGTATCAACACCGCTTGCTCTTTCTCCCCACACCCCAGAAAGCAGACTCATGACCTGGTCCCTGTGCCAACGGTTGGGGAGTGGGGTTAAACTTTGGAGTACCTGAGAATTTTTGTTTCTGTCTAGGGCCTAAAACCAGGCAGAGCTGTTCTTCCCCTTCACAGTGCCCTCCTCTGTGTAGAGTCAATCAAATGTCCTAAAGGGCATCAAGGCTCATGACTACAGAGTCAACCTGGGGTCCCACAACCAGACCCAGTTCCAGGTGAGTGGTCTGGATGATGAATTGCTCCTGGTGGCTGCTATGATATTTTCTTCAAGGGATATATAAGATTAAACTACCAGAATGGTGCTGACTCACTAATTTGGGGGCACTTTTCACAGTCACATAGTTAGAGGCCTCTACAAAAATATTTTCGCATTACCCACTCACCCTAGGGATGGCCTTCCTCCTGTGGGTATGAAGCAGAATGAAAAGAGGTTACAACAGTGCAGAGAATAATTTAATACTATACATTTGTAGTGGATTTTACAATTCATAAATTTGATCCTCATAAGAACTTAAGTAATTAATTAATTCAATAAATATTTATTGAGAGTCTTCTGTTTTGGCACTGAATTAGACACTGAGGATTTGTAGACTTACAAGATAGATGGTATCCGTGATGTCTCGAGACTTGCAGTCTAGTGGTATAGACAAAAATTAAACTAATTATAGAAATAAATTGGTACAGATGAACCAGTTTGCAAGGCAGAAATAGAGACACAGATGTAGAGAACAAACATATGGACACCAAGAGGGGAAAGCAGGGGGGATGGTGGTGGGAGTGGGATGAATTGGGAGATGGGGTTTGACATATATATGTTAATATGTATAAAATAGATAACTAATAAAAATAAATTAATTAAACTAATTACAGAAATAAATAATCATCATGTAAACATCACAATAAGGTTGACTTGAGAACTCCCCCCAACCCTCATTAGAGGACCACCTCACCTGGTCATATGGTAGATATAGCCATAAGATAATTAAATGATTTAAATTTACAGCTGACTAAATTGAATCTGACAAAGTTAAATTAACCTTGGTCAAGGTCACATAGTGTGTAGATGGCAAAAGTAACACATGTAACAGGACTTATGCTTGGCCTGTTCTTTTTACTATCAGTAACTGTTTAGACCAAAAAAAAATAGTGCTACCTGATGTAAATGAGTTCATTCTTATTGAAAAGAGCGCTTCTGTGTTTGCAGGAATTTCAAATGTTATTACCTAAGGTAGATTTTAAAGTCATAAATAAGTCACCATCAATGAACAATTCAACTGTATTACTGACTACAAATTTAATTGCTATGGTAATTATAAATAAAGATGATCACTTTTAACTTGTCTAACCAAGGATACATCTTTATATGTTCTCAGTGTCATGCAGGGAAATAAAACACTCTGCTGGAACAGAAAGTGACTGGGTGGCTGGAGCAACTTTTCTGAGAAGGTGAGAAAGACAAGGACCCAGACCCAGAGATCCAGGGACAGGCACTTCAGTAAGTGAGTACAGCTAGCCTGAGTCATGGAAAATAAAGTATATGTTACTGGAAAAAAGGCCAGATCATGTGTGGCCTTTGTAGGCTGGGGCAGGAATTTGGATTTTATTTTAAAAGCTATGGGAAGACTGTGATGAGTTCTAAGCAGAGAAGTGACATGATGTGACAAATTTTTAGAAGATTGTTTGGATCAAGTGGACATGTGGAATAGAAATAAAAGTTGATACTTAAGAATCCTCTAGAGAAAGTTAAAAGGTATAGAAGGAAAAAAAAAAAACTGACCACAGGTAGATGCCATAATAAACAGAAGAACCAGGGTGAGGAGAAATATTCTGGAAAGCAAGGCAAAGAGTCATACATGGATAACCTAACGCAATGTCATAATCTGGATGTATGTGCAGGCAAATGTAGAATTAAAAGAGAGAAACCTAGTCATTGTCTTAAAGCCAGATGCCTTCTGTGTTCAGAATTTCTGATTCAGCATTCTTTAGTCACTGGCGTTCCCATATGTAAAACTCTATATACTTGGAGCCTTTTTAGGGCACCACCATACACTTTGTGTGACAGCAACATTTCTCTGAGAACAAGGGCTTTAGATGTAGACCATATCAGTATGAGCAACTGATTCAACCTCACTGATCCATTGGTAAAATGGGGTCATCAAGAGCATCTACCTCCTAGGCTGCTTCTAGGGTTGCTATGGGTAGAAAAAAGATAATCTTTATAAAGTGCTAAGCACAGTAATTACAGAACCACACGGAATTACAGTTACCTGTTACTAACATTATTACTTATATGTCAGATTCAAGTTTTAAAATCTATGATTACTAAATCAATTAATGTTCCTTATATTTTGGTTGGCATATAATTGATGTATACCTCATTAACTGGTATTATCTAAGATTAATGATATATTCATTTAATTATGCCCTATATTTCCTTTATCTTTGTGCTTTTGTCTATCTTTATTTTCTTTGTTCAATTGGTGAATAAAGAAAAGTATCGCAATCTCTACCCATCTCTGCTTGTCTCCCCCATCGGTACCCTCCTGAGACAACCAATTTAAAAAGCCTGGATGTATGTCTGTTCTCATATCCCTCCATGCTCATATTAACCTATACACCTATTATGGGGGTTATGTTTACAAAGTAGGGGCTGTGCTATACAAATGACTCTGTTACTTCACAATGCATCATGGACATTCTTCCATATTAATAGACTGAGATCTAACTCATTCTTCAAAGACTGCACAATATTTCATGATATGAATATACCATATCATCTTCAAGCCTTCTTCTATTGATGGATATATGGATTGATTATAGCTTTGTTTTTTTATTTGTTTGTTTTTATCTCTTACAACTATTGTTAGAGTAAACAAACACTGTGGACTTATATTCTTACAACTGATAGGCTCAATGCATTAATATCAGAATGCTAAATCAAAGCCTGCTTCCTATCTTATATTCTTCATTGTATGGAGATGTAATATAGGAATATTGAACAGAATTCTGACCAAATGGACTTAGGTTTTCAGACCTCATTAGCACTCCTATGGAAAGGGATGTCTGCTTTATTTTAAAAGAGATATTTACTCCCTTTTTGTTTGTGCCTCCCTTTTGGTTTCATCAGATCTAAATGAGTGAAGGATATTAATAAGTTGCTGGATTCTTTCCTATAAAGCATTTCCTTTGGTCTCTCTCCACTAAGGAGTCTCTATCGCAGATGTACAGCTTCTATGGTTCACTGGGAATACCCAATGAAACAGGCATTAACTACTTGACATATCTAGCACTGTGTGTTTGTGCATGTACACAAATGCATGGGTGCATTATATGCACGAGAAAACCATATATATTGGTTATCTCTTGGCAAACTTTTCTCACTGAGGACTGTATAGGAGAACAAAGTGAATACAAATTGTTCATTGCTGAAAATGAAGGAAATATTAATATTGTAATAAAGGACATACTCTTCATTATATCTTACAATAAAATATATTTCCCAGGAGAAGCCATCATTGAAGTTACATAGGAAAGAAAAGGGAAAAAATTTCAATGTTAGCACAACTTTTCAAAAACACACAGCTGCATAAACTGGAGATCACTTGGACAACAACCTATACCTGGAGTCCAAGGAGCTTTTGACAGAATTTGAAGATCTGCTATTCAAGATTTCACATTGCTTATTGGAGGATTTATTCTTTCTAAGAAATGGGTCTTGTTTTCAGTGGTTGTCAAGTTGACTACCACAGAGGTCACCTCTTAGATGTCAATTTAATGCATCCTGATATGTTACCATCCCTGTTAGGAGTACCTGCGTGCGAACATCAGTGTTCCCATTGGCCTAAGTGCCTCAGGACTGCACAATATGGGCCTGACTCTAAGGCAGGGGTTGGCAAACTATGACCCAAGGGCCTGTTGTTTTTAAAGCCTTCAAGAAAAAAAAAATGTTTTTCATTTGTAAAGGCTTGCAATTAAAGAAAAAAAGACTATGAGACGTGGCCTATAGAATCTAAAATAGTTACTCTCTGTCCCTTTATAGAAAAAGTTTGCTGACCTTTGCTCTAAGGTAATGTTTAAATATTTTTTCATTTAAAAAAAATCTCCAAACTTGTTATTTGTTACAGCTTTTGCCTCTTTGGGGAGTAAAAAGTGCACTCTTTCTCAATTTGACTCGAGGTGAGAAAGGACACAGTGCATTACTGTGCTGAGTTGCATCTGCTGAAAAAGTAAACACATACACACACACACACAAACACACACAGACACACACACACACACAGACAGTCTTACAGTCTTGAAGGAAAGGTTGCTTAAAAAGGGAAATGCGTAATGCAAATTCACTTTGACTATAAATGTTCTTAATCTCCTTTTGCCTGCTTCCCATCAACAGAAAAGGGACGGTTATTATCTGCCCCAACTATCTCACAGGGATGTTAAAACTGAGATGAGAAGAGATCTGAGCTCTTCAGTAGATGCTATACTGATCCATGGCGTTGCTATGATAATATATTATTTAAGAGATTATCAGTGAAAAATTATTTCACAAGAATAACTATCCTAGGAGAAACTTTAGAGGTGGCAGTGTCACCTTGCTATGTACTTGGGAGTATTTTCATATCTGAAGGCTCTCACTATTTTCTCCTTCCTCCTCTAAGTCTCTATAGCAGGTAAACTCCCTTTCCTGTGGCATTGATTACTAGTAGGTACCTTGCTTACTTAGATGTCTCATAGTTCAAAAATGAGTCATCACGGTGATAAACTTGATTAAAAAAATGATGCCGTGGACACACAGAGTAGACATGCAAGGGAAATCCAGAATTCTCTTATTTTAAAGCTAAAAGGACATTATCATCGCTTACCTAGCTCCTTCATTATGACTTATCCAGTTCCTTTATTCCTATAAACAGACACAGAGAGATGAAATGGCTTGCCCTTATAGCAGAACCAGGATTAGACCTTAGGGTTCTTGAGCTCCCATCCAGTATTTTTGGCAATAAAAAAGAAAAAGGAAATTGGAAGAAAAGATGAAACACGGAGCTTGGAAAACAATAAAATGAAAGAAAAATGGAGTACATAAGTACATATTAAAGTATACAGAAAATGACATATAGGATCTCTCTATGGGAGGAGAAATAGGAAGAAAGACTCAAAACGGGTGACAAGCTGGCAACGTATGTTCTTGTTTGCCAATGCCAGGACCATCCCAGTGAACTTGGGCCAAATCGCCATGACAATAATTAGCTCCAGTACTTTGACAGATCATTATGAAAACATTAGCAGGGCATTACTGAGAATTACCCATTTTTCACACATTGATTACATGCCACAGTTGACTCATTAGCATATTGGTGCCTAATAGCTGAGCTCTAACTAGCACATTCCTCCTTCATCTGAGACCTAAGCCTGCTAACCCCAAACCAAGCCATGCAAAGGGACTTTGTTAAATAAGTACAAATCCATTTCGCTTGTTAAGAAAGAAACTTATTCATCAAACCAGAGAATTATCCAGCCCATCTCCGCTCAGCGATGCACAGTCATCTACCATCGTCCTCCTTAAAGTGACACATCACGCGATTTAAGGACAAAACCCAACAGCACCATCCTCCACACTTTCTCCGCTTACTTCCCAGGCTGCCGCTGCTATCTCAGGTCTCCACAGGTTGCCTCTCGCTTTCGTGTCTTTATTCCAAGGTATATGCCTATATTTCATCCATTTCAGGCATCAATTGCCTTGGCTTATGGAACCACTAAATCAGTCGTCCTCAGCAGTCTGTACATTAGAATCACCTGGAAAGATTTCAAAGAAATACTGACGTATGGTCCACATCCCAGCTCAAACAACTCAGAATTTCTGGAAGTGGGACCTGGGCATCTGTGTTTGCTTATCTGTGTTAAGCTCACAAGATGAGTCTGATGTACGGTGGGGGTTGGGAGTGACTGCATTTTCAAATATGTATTCAGCTTCATTAACCTGGAGAACTGGGTGATGTGGGATATACGGAGGATAAAGTTAACAAATCGGTTGGATTATCCCCAATATTGATGACAGATGGTGCATTGTTCTCAGTACATGTGAACAATCTAAAATTCCTAAGCAGAGAAAAGGTAACTTTGAGGGGGTGTTTCGTGATTTTTTCCCCCTTTTTCTTGCATATCACCACCTGTCCACCCACACAGAAAACACATTGAATTTTGAGTCATATATTTTAGAAGGTGCAATTCTCTCACATGATTTTATAAGTGATTATGTTTTGCTAATTTGAAGAAGTCCAGCATGGGTCCTCAGGGCAAGGCTCCCTCCCCCACTCCCTTTCCTTCCCTTCACTTTCAAAAGCTGTATACCAAAACAATACTGACTAGAATATGTGAAATGAATTATTGAGATGCTTGGAGCTAAGCAGTCTCTGAGGCTGGCTGGATTATAGGACAAATGGGTGCATGTTAAGTCACTGAGTTATACTCAGTCACGGGGTCAGAATCTGGACCCTTTTATTTCCACAGGAAACTCAAGAAGGAGGAATAATACGAGACAAAACCAAAGAGAAAGAAGGTGAGGAGGAAATACTCCTTTATATGACACACACACTCTCTCTCTCTCTCAAGTCTAAAAAGGAAGACTGAAATTAGGTAGAATTGAAATGAGCTGCACAACTTTGGCCAAGACATTTCTCATCTTCTGGATTCAGTTCCGTATCTGCCACATGAGAAAATTGATTAAAATTCTTTTGATTCTCAGCAAGCAGTAAAGTGTTATGATTCTATGAGAAAACTTCTTAGAGTCCCAAAAAGTAGGGGACACATAAGCTGCCTTCAGCAATGTAAGGTAGATCTCTGGCATTAAAGGATTTATTTTTATAGCCCTGACTACTTGAGAGCACTCTTAAAGGTACAAGGAATATAATAAAACGTGAGTCGGCCAGGGTCAAGTAGAATCTCAAGTCCATAGAGGCCGTGCTATAGGCAAGCTTTAAGCCCATCCAGCCTGAGCAGCAGTGGGGCGTTCCTATTCTCTACTCACCTTTGCAAACCTAAGGATCCACAAGGATCTCGGGCTATGTCTCCCATGATTATTTAGAGACTCTTGCAAGTCTCCCTACATTTTATAGAAATGCCTTGACTTAATATGGTTGCCTATTTTAAGATATCTACCCTGTCCAATTATGTGGGGCACTGAATGGAGCAACTAATTTAAACGATAATGAATGCCTTGGGAACTGTTTGGGGTGTGTATTTGTTTACTAAGGTTGCTATAACAAACTGACTATTGAACTTAAACAAAAATCTGTGAATTTTCTTTCTCACAGATCTGGAGGCTAAAACTCTGAGATCAAGGTGCTGGCAGGGTTGGTTCCTTGATAGCTGAGAGGGAAGAATCTGTTCCAGGCCTCTCTCCTTGGCTTCTGGATGGCTATCTTCTCCTTGTGTCTTCATATCATCCTCCCTCTGTATCCAAATTTCCTCTCCTTATAAGGATAACATTCATATGGATTAGGACCTATCCTGATGACCACATTTTAACCTGATTACCTCTGTAACTGATCTTCAAATAAAGTCACATTCAGAAGCACTGTTTTGGGTTTTTTGGGGGGCAGGGCACAATTTAGCACATAACAATACGTGTTTTATATAAACACAGTCTTAGCAGTGGGTGATTTTAGTCAGTATGTGTACGTTGATCTTATTGAAATGTAAATTAAAGAAATCAAGCAAGGAAGATTTATTATTCTTGATATTAATACTATTATAAATAGATACCAGTTACTGAGTACTTACCATAGGATTACCTTACATGTATCATTTTATTTAATCCTCCAAATAATTTTGTGAAATTCTCAACATTAGTTTTCTCATTTTACAGATAAGGAAACTAACTCTGAGAGAGGCCCAGAGTCACACGGTTAGTAAAGCAGTAGAGGCAGGTTTATAGTCCAGATCCGTCGGAGCACCCTAAAGCCCCTAGCACACAATAAGTGCTAATAACACAGTAGTTAGTTAGTGTGGCACAGTGGTTTAAGATAGTAAAAGGAGTATCACAGAGGCTTTCCTCCAATATGTCTTATCCTTAGCCACAGAGTTAGTTTTCCTGAAGTTCTGTTCTAATAAAAAAAAAATAATTTTCATGATCTTACATCCCTTACCTCCTAAAAATTCAACTCTCTTGGGCAGACATTCAAGGTAACCCACCACCTGGCTATAACCTACACTGCCACTCCTAATGCCCACTAACCCGCCACAGTATTTCCAGTACGGTCACGTGGCACATCTTCTTTTTCACTTCATCTAAAATGCCAACTTCCATTCTGAAGCCTCCAGCTAATGTGAACAGAAAAGTCTTAATGGAAGAAGTAACATTTACACTGGATCTTGAAGGCTGATTAGAATTTTGACAGGTGGCCGCTGAATCTTTGGAGGAAGGAGGTGAACATCTGAGAAGAATAAAAAGAGGATGTGGTAGCAGCGCAAATGTTGCAGAAGCAACAAAAAAAAGTCAGGCCACTTGACTTAAGAAATTAGGAAGTCATTAGGAAGATGCACACATTGTAATCTTTTGGTCAATTCACCTGAAGGTAGAGGTAAAGGGACAGATGTTTGAGTATCTTTTCATTTAGCTTTTGATTCTCAATTACTCTTGCCATTTTACGTCTCTGGGCCATTTACACCAACAGCCATCTCTATTGCCCAAAAGGAGCTTTACTTTGCAAGTGGCTGGATCTAACAAAAGGATTTTTCTACTTTTGTAAATCTTTTTTTAAAATGAAAATAAGGGCTCTTCTACTAGATGCCAACAGAGGGCTCTGAAGAAGAGAAGGCAGATAGAATATATATATACATATTATAATATGACATCTTTTTCCCTCTCTTACAAAGTGGTGGCCCAGCAATGTAGGAAAGGTTTTAATTTTCAGCTTCACTGTCTTCTTTCTCAGTTCCTGATCTCCAACAAACAAAGTAAAGAGACAAATGCATACACAATTTTCTCTTGAAGATGATGCCAAAATGATTTGGCAAAAGACAACTGCAGGTCTTTCACCAGCTCTAGTGTCCACTGGGACCACAGTTCTGAAAGTTCTGAACGCAGGCGCATTTGAAGGTAAATCAAGGCTGACAGCAGTCATCTTTAAAAAAAAAAAAAAAAAAAAGATAAGCCTAATAGAAAACACATTGAGATGTAGAAATAGGAGGCCAGGCCAGAGAAAGAAGAGGTGCTCTTGTGAATTTCCAGTAGAGGGTTGCTAGGCAATAGTCAGAGGAACCAGTCAAGGGACCCAAGTTCTAATTGCAGATGTTACATTCTAGTGTTGCAGAGATGGGGAAGAGATTTTCAACAGTCAAACAGGATGCTGAGACTTCTCTCCTGACCTTGGGCCAAGACAATCTGCTTTTTAACTGGAGGCAACTGTAATCCATTCTGTGAACAGATGGCATAGAGGAAAAAATGCAAATACAGGCTCTCTAGTATCTATTCCAAAAGCTAGCCAACTTCCAGCTGTGGTAGGATAGGCAAGGGAGGATAAAGGTCCTAGTGGGTGGGGGAGAGTTGTGTAAAGAGCAGAAAAGAGACTTTCTAACAGTGAAGAATGACATGCAGAGAGGCCTGCTTTAGTTACAAATGATGCTGGACAAATTCACATTGTAATCACGTTTATACTTCGTAACTCTCCTAGATCATCCATGATTTCTGTCTTTAAAACAGGCTTGTGTCTTGTCCAAATTCTACATTCTTTGTGCTTCTGAATATAACAAAACACTGTTCATTATTATTTATTTTTCATTTTCTCTTCACATTAAACTATTGAAAGCCAGAAACTGTATTGCTAACGTGTGGCCATATGATTTACAAATGCAGGACAGGGTCACAGGGAAAGACCCAGCAAGAGAAGACCCTTCCCTTGACATAACCAGGGGGCAAACACACAAGCAAGAGTGAACGTCCACGTCCCCGAAACGTGCAGCGGTGGAAGAGTGTCAACTTTGCACGTTGATATTGTTCTGTGTTGATGTATATTCTATGTTGATACTCTCTACTGACTTCTCAACCTGGAAAGTGTTGATCATCAACACAAGTGCTACTAACTCTATGAAAATTTTGTTTAAAGTGCTAAAAAAGGAATTTCAGGCACAACATAAACTCTAATTACTAAGAGAAGAGTGTGGAGGTTTTGACCCCAAGAAGCAAGCACTCCCACAGCTGATTATTACTGCTATATCCGGCCTAAACAACAAGTGACAGTTTCAGCTGCAACATTACTTAAAATAAACAGACCAAATCTCCACCGGTGCAGATTCCATAGAGATTTTTACACTAGGTGGGAACTTAGACTTGATTACTTTAAAAGGATCCTCCAGGTTGAAAATTCCATGTGTCTCCTACATTCATTTTTTATATACATTTAGTTGCATTCAGCAACATTCACTGATACGATCATGTACCAAACATAGATCAAGGGTTCTACGTTTTCACAGATGAATAAAAATGTAGATGACATAACCTAAGTAAACTGTCACACAAATTAGAAGTTACAAGCCAGTGTGATATGTCCTGTGTTAGAGGCTAAAGGTGCTACAATTTTATGATGAAATAATTGTCTATTCCTCCAGGTTCAATGAGAGAAGACTTCACATAGAAGGTAAAGTTTGAGTAGCATCTTCAAGGATGGAACAAGAGTTTATCAGCCAATCAAAGAGGAGAGGTGGGGCTTCCTAGGTGGCGCAGTGGTTAAGAATCCGCCTGACAATGCAGAGGTCACGGGTTCGATCCCAGCTCCAGGAAGATCTCACATGCCGCGGAGCAACTAAGCCCGTGTGCCAAAAAAAAAAAAAGAGAGAGAGAGAGAAGAGGTGAATTAACAGCATTCCAGAGAGGGAAAGCTATGTAAAGACAAGGAAATAGGAAACAAGATGGTGCATGATGAGGCAGCTCTGTAAAGTTGGAAAGGAATAGGGGAGAGAAATGGATGAATGGAAAAAAAAAAAAAAACAAGGGCCATGCTATGAAGTAAAGACAATACCCATATTTAGCAGGCAACAGGTAGCCCATGAAGTGCTATCCTCTCTGCAGTAGATCCTGTCAGTGCTCTGCCCATATCCCTTCATATCCCCTACCATTTTCATGAATATTGTCTCCAAATGAAGTGCACTTAGAACAGCCAGCACCCTGAGGCTCTGTCAGTGGGCTGTCCTCAGGCTGCTAGAGGTTTTTGTTTTTGTTTTTGTTTTGCCTAAATATATAGAGCTCTTGAAATGCCCAGGAATTTCTGTCCCTCCCCCAATAAAGCCATTAACCAATGGTTCTAGGTGCTGGGATAAGTGCTAGGTGCTCAGGACAGCTTGGAGGTATGCCTTACCCAGTGAAATTTTGCATTATACTGTATTCTCACTTGCGATTCTTCCCCTCCAATACCCACTCTCCTACTCCTTTACTGGTTTTTCCTGTGAATATTTTCTTGGTAAGTCACTTTGACACAATTCCTCATTTCAGGGTCTATTTTGGGGGAGCCCAGGCTAAGGCATCCTTTTAATTTATAGCTGTGAGCTATTGAAGTGAATCTGTAGAGAAACTTGTCTCATTGATAAACTATAAAGCCATGGTGAAATTGGAAATCTGTTTCTAATTAGCTTAAGGTGTATTGCCAGGTTGGTGGCATTAAGAATAGATGAGTTTATACACATATTTTTGCCTGGAACAGCAAGGAAGTGAGGCTTTAGTTGTTTCATGTGCACTGGAGCGCTGTTTCATGAACGTGTCCTGGCTTGAAACTGATGCTATTACGGCTGGAGGACGGGTTAATTTGGTCCTCTGACTCCAGGTGCTTACGGAGCACCTCTATGTACCTGAGGTACCCTTTATGCAAAATGTTTCCGTTTCTTTTCCGTATTCCTCTCTGTATTGGAGAAAGTTCATTTCAGTCCTACATATATCCGATTAGGGGACAATCAAATAAGAGGGAAGGTTCTCACAGCGGCAATCACCCAGGGTCCCTGTTTCTCAGCCCCTAGTCCCGGCCCATTCCTTCTCTTACGGTTATTTCACTGTGACCCAGAAAAGGCTCAAACTCCTCAAGCATGAGAAGCAACTAAGTTATAATTATTTTTTGATATAGGTACATAACATTATCCATGATTATAATAACAGCACTGAGAATAACAATCATAGAGTCCATTAATGCGTCTAAATCCTGTGTTCCCTCTGCTACTCCTGGCCTGGGGCCCAAAACCAATTCTGTCAGTACACCTAGAGTTTCAGTAATGTTCTCCCCTGAAAAATGACACCTTGCCCCCTGCCCCCTCCCCCCACACGCAAATGCTTCCGTATAACGGATGCCAGCCTGCTGTAATTTTGACTCATTAAAGCATGACTCAGACCAGCCCCCTTATTATGCTCACTTTCTAATTACCAGGACTGGACAATTTTAGACAGAAAGCAAAACCACATACTGAGATCTTTGATGCTTGATACTGAGTGACTTTTTACTCTGGTCGTGACTCTTCCTCGCAACTCCTCATTCCAGCTTCCTCAGGTTTTTGAACCAATATGTGTTTTTCCTCCCAAATCCATAGCAAGAAGACATAATCCCTCAGCAAGATTTAATACATAAAATCTTTCCCCCTCTTTCCTCATCCTTTCCTTCATCATTAGCTCTTCTAAGCCCAGTGACTGCCGACATACAGTTGCATTTTTATCGACTGACAATGACTTAGCAAAGAGATTGCGAATACACTTATTTCCAAATATTACTGAGTGCTAGGTACCAGCTTCCTACCAGGCAGGCCATCTCTGTCCTTTGTTCTCATTTCTACAGTTCCTTTCCTCTTTATAATCACTAGTTCCCTTTATTTTCTATTCCTTCTGTCATTCTGTTTTTTTTTTACCCTCACTTCTACCCTGCTTCACATGTAGTGACTTGTACATTCATTTCCCTTCCTGAAAATAAGAACTTCAAAGAGGCATGAATGATCTCTCCTGTTTTAATAATTAAAGATGAATCTGCCACAAAGCTCGCTCTGCTGTTCCCAGTGTTCATATTAGATCAGAAATGGCATTTTTTAGCCCCAAAAGAAATATATCAGAGTAGTTCCCACCCTGAAATACATGGCACGAAGCCCAGCTTTTCCCTGGAACCAGCGTGTTACCAATGGGTCTGTTTCAAAGTAAGTGTCGTCAGAATATGGGAAGGAGGATTTGATAGTGTTTGATAATTCACAAGTTAACAGCTAAGGAAAGGCGGCTTATTATTAAAGGCAAATAAAACAAAATGAAGTCCAGCTGTCTGGGTACAGATAGAAATTACACAAAGCCCATAAGCCACTCTGGAGATCTCAATTGCTAGACAGAACAGAGCTCCGGGAGCTGCCAGCAAACACAAATCCCTTCTTTGAAGGGGCCTGCACCCTGTATTATCTCCAGAGAAAGACTCAGATTATGCAGTTTGCTTGGAAAACTAAGGTGTGACTAGAAACAGGGCTAGGGCAGCCACTTCATGGAAGGCAAATATGTTTTGAGTTTTAAAGTATTTTAACCTCTTTAGCTCCTATTGTTACCTTCCCCTTCTGCAGGATCGTTTTTTCTGGCCAACGGAAAATTGCCTATTTTCTTACAGGGTGGAAGGACAGCCTGCCTAGGGTGAAAATATATTGCCCCAGACTATCCAAAGTCATAACATTAATAAGACTGCTTCCTAATGGTCACAAGTATAAACGTGAGAACATGATAATAATCTCATATAAACTGTACTTATGTACCTTTGTTAGGTCTATTTATATCTTAAAATAATTGAAGTATTTCAAAGCTATAGAATTAGACATCTTTTTTAATCAACTAGGCTTCAGGGCTCTGATGGACAATATTCTGGAGAAAGTACTGAAGCTGGATTTGCAAAACTGAATAAATTCGACATGGCTACCTGATTCATTTACTGAAAAACAACGCATTGCATATGTTATTCACTAACTCAAAAAATCTCTAGGGATACTTTTTATCAGGTCAGGTTCACATCATTTCTTTAGCAATTCTATATTTTGTGACTTAATTTGGGATTTCCATATATACATCCCAGACACGTGGGAATATCTCATCTGTGTTTCAAGAGTTTTGTGTTGTTTCTACTTCCTACCTTCTGGGCCTGGGATACCTCTCCCCTTCATAACCACTAAAATTCAACAAATGCTTCAAAGCCACTTCAAATCCTGTCTTCCCTCCAGACCCTTCCCTGAATGCACACCTCCGCTCTCTGAGGAATTATGGTACCTATTGTCACCAGCATTCGTTTTGGTACTAATATGCTTTGTAAATATACCACATCTACTGCTTTGCATTGCTTATTAATTACTTTTATGTATCTATCATGCCCAACCAGTAGATTATACATTTCTAGAAAGCAAAGATGGTATTTTAGAGCTAGTTTCTATTTCCTATAGTATCTGTCGTCACATCCATCCTGACATCTCCCACTGGACTCTAGACTTCTTTAAACATCCATCTCCTCAACATCTTCCCTTGGAAGTCTATTAGGTAATCAGACTTACCATACTCAAAACAAAACTCTCCATCTTTTCCCTCTAAAATCTGCCCCTCACATTGTTTTCTTTATCTCAATCTTTAGAAGTTCCATCCTCTCAGTTGTTCATGCCAAAACACCTTGGATTCATCTTTCTGTTGTACTCCATGTCTCATCCATCTTGAAATCCTATCACTTCTATCAACAGAACAAATCCTAAATATGATCACTTCTTCTACTCCCACTGTTATTGCTCTTGCCAAGTCATCAACATCTCTCTTCTACTATAATACTATTACAATATGCGAATCGGTCTTCTTGCTTCCATCCTGCACACTGCAATCCATTCTCTACATAGGAGTCAGGAGGTCCTTTGGAAAATATAAATCAGATCATGTCATTCATCTTCCCAAGTCCCTCTAATGGCCTCACATTTCAGAGTTTGTATCAAAGTCTATACAGGGTAAGTGTAAAAAGTCTTAACAGTGACCTATAAAGCCCTATAGACGTGGCATTCCATTATCTCTTTGGCCTCATCTCCTCTTTCCACCACTCCCTTCACTTCAACACACTGGCCTCCTTGCTATTCCTGGAATATTCCAGGCAAGCTCATGCCTCAGAGCCTTTTCATCTGCTGTTCCTTCAGCCTGGAGTGCTTTTCTCTGTTCAAGTTGCACCCACCTACACCTTTGGCAATACACCTTTGGATACTTCTTTCCACTTAATTTTTGTTCTCCACAGTACTTATGAATATCTATCATACTGAAATGTTCACTTATTTATATCTATTATTGTCTCTCCCTCCATTAGAACATAAATTTCTTGTGAACAGGTATTTCTATGTGTCTTGTTCACTGCTCTAAAGTCCAGTGCTAGAATATTTCCAGGCAAGAAGTGGATACTCAATATATTATTTTGTTAAAGACACGAACTAATGAATAAACAGGCAGGAAATATAGTCCTGCTCAATGTGTAAGCTCTTATGAAATGAGTACAGTATAAAATAAATGGGAATTGCTCTGAAAAAAATCTCAGAGAAAGGTACTACCCAAAGAAAGTGTATTTCTCCTCCGGCACGGATATGTGGCCCACCAGGACTAACAGCGGTGGTAGGCTCCGGGCCCAACTCAGACACTTGTTACCTACATAACCTCGGAGAAGGCCTGGAATTCTTCTTTACTTGGGTATACATCTGTAAACTTGTTATGATGCCTGCCTTTGACCTGAGTGTTTTATATGTTGTTTTCTAAATTTTTCTCATGCTGTCTTCTCTGTGAATATTTAAGTTCTAAAATAGAGCTGAATATCTCTTTTACATAGCATCCTATATAACCTGGTAGTGCATATGTGATACAGGATTGGTAAAAAAAATAATTGTTATGATCCCAAAGTTTATAATCTGCCGTAAAAAAAAAAAATAAGGAACTGTGAACCATACATTTAAAACACAAAGACAAATGAGCTTCTGTAATACTATATTATAATCCTGAGCTTGACAATTATACCCTCAACATAATAACACCGACTCGTTCATAGTATTTGCTCAATAGACGTTCACTGAACAAAAAGACAGTAAAAAATATGTATATAACTAACTGTTGAGAGTGAGTGCTCATGCAAGAAGAGATAAATGAGGAGAGGGAACATGCTATGAGATGAGCGAGTGTGATCAGGGACACTGCGTCTCTTACTGAGTTGCCTCATAAGGCTCCAGGAAGGATCAGGGAGTTAAGGATTTGCATTTATTTTG
Source organism: Hippopotamus amphibius kiboko (assembly GCF_030028045.1). Lineage (NCBI taxonomy): Eukaryota > Metazoa > Chordata > Mammalia > Artiodactyla > Hippopotamidae > Hippopotamus > Hippopotamus amphibius. The sequence continues at coordinate 55,411,790 of NC_080195.1, read as the reverse complement.
ATGAACAAAAAAAAAAGATGGTCCTTGGACTACATAGGAAAATCACCAAAAGAATGAATGTGTTTGGAGAAACTTTAGAAACGTGTGTTTAAGAAGGGTAAGGAATATTTAGTGACTGCTATAATCAGAGAAGAGGTCTTCATTTGGAAGGTAAGCATCTTGAACAATCTCAGTATAAAAGGACTATTCATGTTTTAAGTACATATATACCATCCTCCGTACTAGATGCTAGAGATGAATAAAACATCACTGTTCTCAAGGAACTGGCAATCTTTAGAGGGAGAAACACAATGAAATTAAATGAATTCAACAGACAGTGTTGCATATATAAGGATTACCTAACCAAGGCCACTGGTGGGTCAGGGAAGGCTTCATCGAGGGCATAAAAGCTGTGATAGAGACCCAAGGAAGAGCTGGAGTTAGACAGAGTAAGGGTTGGAAAAAGAACTGTGAAAGAGAAAATGGCACATTGGAGGACAAGGAGGAAGGTCAGTGTGGTTGAATTTCAAATGGATTGGAAAGTAAGAGGAAGGCAGAGGGGAAGGAAGAAAGCAGGCAGAAGATAATTTTAAATGAGACTGGGGAAGTGGATAAGTAGGGGCAAGATTACAAAGAATTTGTTGGCCTAAAATTCTAATTTTATTCTAAGAATAATAGGGAACAATCGAAGTATTATAAGAAAGGCAACAATATAATTAAAGCGGAATCTGCATTTAGAAAGCTCTGCCTACAGTATGTAGAACAGATTAGCAAGACAATACTGAGCACTAAAGCCAGTTGAAGCCTCTTTCAATGATATAAACAAGAAATAAGGTAGGTCTGGGTATGGGTAGGGATGATAAGGTAGGTAAACAAGGGGGACAGATTTGAGAGACAGATGTTAAAGAAGTGAAATTGATGAAACTGTGGAAAACATAAGAGAGAGGAAAGGTGATGAGGCAAAATGGTTTGGATCAGAGGGAGACAAGCAGCACTAGAAACGGGCCCTCCAGCAAAACTTCAGGTGAGGACTGGTGACAGAACAGAGGCTTTGTCAGTATGGAGGGAAAACACCCAGCTACGCATGAGAAGTATGGTGCTGGGTCTCCCTTTCTGACTCTGTGAGTTGAAGTCACATGCTCTGTGGAGTCATGGAGAGAAAGAATTCCTTTTGATCCACAAGTTTCTACCTCTAGTTGACCAGTGTCCCAAAATCTAAGTGTGTTACCAACTCCAATATTTCATTGCCACTCTTGTCTTGAACTCATTTATGCAGAAAGAATTGGCAAGATATGGCAAGAGACTATGTATTTAGAGTGCTGGGTATATGTATTCCTTGCTGGTCAGAAGTGAGGAAAGGAAATAGAAGAACAAAGAAAAGATGCAAAATTAAAGTATTAAAGCTGAATTCTGGCTCAGATCATTTTTCTATGTTTCATTCCTTCTGAACTACTCAGGAAAATCTGTGGACTAAAGATTAAGGCTGGACTAATACTTTCCACACATTTCAAAAGAGCTCTTCAATTTCTTTGCTTTCCCCATAGATCCCAGAAGAAACTAGCTGGTTAATCTACTTTGTTCTTACTTTGCATTGCTGGTATATAACTTCTTTTTTTTAAATTTTTATTAGAGTACAGTTGCTTTACAATATTGTGTTAGTTTATACTGTATAGCAAAGTGAATCAGCTATACATATACATATATCCCCTCTTTTTTGGATTTCCTTCTCATTTAGGTCACCACAGAACACTGAGTAGATGCTCAACATCACTAATTATGAGAACTACAATGAGACATCACCTCACACTGGTCAGAATGGCCACAATCAAAATATCTACAAACAGTAAATGCTGGAGAGGGTGTGGAGAAACGGGAACCCTCATACACTGTTGGTGGGAATGTAAATTGGTACAGCCACTATGGAGAACAATATGGGGATTCCTTAAAAAAGTAAAAATAGAACTACCATATAACCCAGCAATCCCACTAGTGCTATATAATCTTCTGATGAGAAGATTTTCCTCTCCTCCAACAGCCTTAGTTCACTACTGGAGTGCACTAAGTGTCAATATTTGGCATTGTTACTAAGCATGCCGAAAGTTGGGTGCCCTTCCACACCTGGCTTGCCAACATCAGCACCACTTTTAACCACTTCTGACCTTTTTCCTTTCAGTGCATTTTTTTCATATTTTTTTTAGTGCATTTTTTTCATATTCCATTTCTGACTCCTCCTTCAGTAATGTATTTGCTTCTCTTTAGATCTCTGCAATGGTTGATCCTATTGCTATAGTCACCTGTGTATCATGGGATGATCCTACAAGCAAATAATGTCCCATCTCCTCACTCTCACCTTTAGAAAGGAATTATATAAGTATAGGTTCTCCAAGAGAAGGCTCACTGATGGCAGTGCTGTAGTTCTGTTCTAGCCTTGTATTTTTCTGGGCCAACCCTGGCCTCCAGGACAACTGGGCCATGATCAAGGTAAAGACTTAAATTATTGGTCACTTAATATTCCTCTGCATTTTACCACATGCTGAATATCTCAAGAGCTTCCATATAAAATTCAGGAAACATTGGTTAGGTAAAAGCTTGTTGTACTGTATCTACATCTTTATATCACCCTACAACCTCCCGTGCTGACTTGATCATCCCTTCTAATCCCTCAAGACTCATGTCATCTTCTCTTACGAATCATACCTAACCAGGTCCTGACTCTTTTGCATGTAGAATTAGGTTTTTCTTCCTCTGAATAGCTCACAGTAAAGCAGCTCATACTAATAATTAATTCATTATTCACGGACAAGAGACCAAGTAAAGATTACATATGTTTTGCCACATAATGTCATATATGTATACATGTGTGTATATTAAATTTTACAAGTCTGTTCTACAGATCACTCTGTAGATTGTGATCTTGAGATCAAAGGCTTAGCCTTATTATTTTTGTGTCTTCACTGCTTAGAACTATCCTTAACATGTAGTAGGTAGTTAATATTTTTATGAAAAGAATTAAACTACTTGCCACTCCGTGAAGAATCTTATTTCATGCTTCCACTGCCCAATATAGAAAACCAAAATAGAAAATTCAACCACTGTCATTTTTCAATAATACACTTCACTCTGTCACTGTGGAAAACATTTGGTGACTCATAATCTAAAAATACTATAAAAACAGCTGATATGATGCTATTTTAAAGGGATAATTGTGTATTTTCTTTGTGATTGTGCATGTTAGGGCTAAAAAACAAACAGGCTAATATGTCTAAATAGCAGAAAGACATCAGCCCATCCACTCATTAAGGTACTGTTTGCATTTCTATCATGATGAAGAATCACGTTCCATTTAAGAAAGCTCTTGACTCTTGCTGGAAACTGTCATCCTGTGGAACTGCTGACTGAGGACAGGTCTGACTAGGAAAAGCAAAATGTGTGCACATTTCTTATACCACTCTAGTTTAAGAGCAGCTTATCTTAATATCTCAATAACCAGAAGGAAGATTTTTTTAAAAAATACAAACAAAAACATCCCTAAGATCTTTATTTAAACAAAAAAGCCATTTCAGTTGCTTATAGAAATATAAACATAACCATGATCCTAAACCAGCTTTTAAATAATTAGATTATTATTTATGGACATTAAATCAAATTAAGGATATATATAGATATGTGTGTATATATATGTACATATATGTAATTGACAGTTGATTTATTTACAGTATGTATTATGATTATCTTCAGTTTTAAAAGATAAATCTATTATATGACATACTAGATGCTATAAAACTCCACCTAATGCTTACTGTGCCTCTATGCAGCATTCCCTTATATACCTTGCACTCTGTCCTGACTTACTGGATATATGTGTTTCACTTGTGCATTAAGTACATCTTTACGCTTTTCACCTGCTTCTTGCCTTCAGGGACTGCTTCTTTCTCATCCACCTGTGTTTCAAGTGGAAGATGCCAAACACATTACTCCCAGTCTCTGGCCTCAACTGTTAGCATAGGATCCAGATACGGCTAATCCCTGTATCTCATTTCTCTCATCACAGTGATTACTCCAGAGACAGCATGAAACCTAAACCAAGTTCATCAGTCTCCTCCAAGGTAGGGTGACTAAATAAGTTACTGCCCAAACTGGACTTAATGAGAGTGAAAGAGAGTGTTATTAACAGTCATGCTGGGACAAGAGGCTTGCAGACAGTTTCCTAGACCACAAACAGAGACTAATGGTACTTTTAATCCCAGAGATTTTTCTGGGTGGTGTTGGCATGGAGAGTTTTAGCTCCTTTATGGTCATAACTCTGTAAGTATGAGTGTAAGCCCAGCACTGCCAGCAATGCTGTGGTCCTCCGATATGTAGAAAAAGTCAATGAGCTGCCCAAAAGAAGAGAGCCAAAAAAGAGAAAAGTGAAGATAGGAGGTAGAGAGAAAGAAAATAAGAGATAGTGCATGCAAGTTAGAAAATTAGATCCTACTGCATCCTGAGCCATTTTCCTTCATAGCCCTAGAGACAATTATTTTTTCCTTAAGCTATCAGGAGTTGGGTTTTGTTACCCACAAAACTCTAAATAAAAGGGGTATTGTAGGCCATCTAGCTCAAGCCCTTTATTTTATAGATAGGGAGACTAAGGCCCACACATATTAATTAATTATCTAAGGGTCTCCAAATATTTACAAGCAGGCATATAACTCAGCCCTTTGTCTTTTCTTCTATTTCTTTTTATATATGCAACATTTCTTCTCGATCACTCTAGAATTACGATTTTATTATTTCATATTGTACATATAGTCATCATTCCAAGAGAAGTCTGTGGCTCTTTTTTATCTTTCTTTAATTTTTGTTGGGGCATAGTTGATTTACAATGTTGTGTTAGTTTCTGTTGTACAGAAAAGTGAATCAGTTATACATATACATATACCCACTCTTTTTAAGATTCTTTTCTCATACAGGTCATTCCAGAGTATGGTTCCTTTAAAGAAAACTTCTTGACACACTTCCTATATCCCTAACCCAAGGAAAATGTAGTAAATACTTCTAGAACTAATAACAGATAAATGAATGAAATTTAGCACTTCATGGTCTGCCTTTTAGTTTCCTTTATAATGACCAAAGTGGACAAAAAATAATAATAATTACTATACACATGCACCAATGGGTAAATTTTCATTGTAAAGTTTGAATGCCTCCAAAAAACACCTACTTCTACAAGTATTAACTATGTGTGTATGTGAATGATTATGAAATTACAGCAACAAGAACAGCCAGTCTCCTTGAGATAATGGTGCTCACTTGGAAGATGAAAGACATTTCATCTAAGCGATAGCAACCTAGAGTTTAGAGAATAAAACATGTAACAGAACGAAACCTCCATGAGGATAGATACCATTTCCATCTCAGTAACTGCTGTCAGGAAAGGTAGAAATAAGAACTGGAGAACTACACTTGCATGAATGGTAACAATTGGAGCAGCCAGGTGAGTTAACATGGAGAGTGAAAATGAAAAGACACAGGAAGTCTAAGCCTAAAACAGAGTCAGGGCAGCTACTCAAAGCCAGCGGGCAGTTCAGCTGGTAGGTGGGGGATTGGTAAAGCGTTGCAAACAATGAACAATGGGTTTTCACTCCCATAAAAATCACTACAAATACATTCAGACACCTAGATATGCACCCTAAAGTTTGCTTTTAAAATTCATGTTTATTGAACACTTACCTATCAACCACTGATGCTAAATTCATCTGAAAAATATTCAGTTTATTTTCAAAGCTATTAAAAAAAAATCCCTTGGTCGAGATATAATCAATCTACAGCTTGGAAAGCATGCATTAACCAAGTCCACATTATAAAATTTAGCTAAAACTCTGATTGAAATGATTCTATGTGCTCTCAAAAAAACTGTGTAGAATACACATGGGTTTATTATTTTATATATTTTCTCAAGATTGATGCCGTGAATGTCTCTCATGCATGACTGATTAAACACATGAAAAATTTCAAAATTTAAGTTTGGCTTAGAATAATTTACATGTTAAAAATAAGGCATTTAATAGAAAAGTGTTTTTCTCCCAAAGTTTTAATTCATAGTGGAAGAAATAAAGAAATAGATGGTAATAGTTTACCACTTGAAAAGTTATTGTGGATTTTTAATAGCAAGAATGGGTTTGGTTATTTTAACCATGATTATATTGGTTGCAAGTTTTAGATTCAGTGCCTACAAAATCAAATTGAAGTGTCTAGTTCTTATGATCTAATGGTGAAAGCCGGAATTCTCTCCATTTTTTATGTCTCTGACAAACTATTAACTTCTGTCTGTCCTGTTGCAGTTACTAATAAGGTAAAAATAAGCAAGTTATTACTAGACCTAACTGGCTTGAACAGTCAATGTCAACTCCTTGATAGCACCTGCAGGTTCCTTGCATTGTGCCTTACATGAAGTGTTTTCTACCCATGTGAAGTTAATGGATGGAGAGATAATGGGTTGATGAATACAACTTAGTTGTATAAAAGGAAAATATTGTATCATTATTATTACAATGATGATGGTAATAATGAGGAGGAGGAGGAGGACCACTCTGTATCCCTGTAGATCTCAAAAGAAGGACTCTAATTTAGTGAATAAAATATACTTTTTTTTCTTCTTATCAGCTGACTCAGACAGATCACATGATTCTGAGGAAGGGGACAAATTTGTCTTTGTTGGACCAAAAGCCATGCTCAGAATTTACAGGAGAACTATAGATCATACTTTTTAGTAGTAATTTTCTTCTTGTCTTCTACGTAGTATATAAACATATGGCCATTCTATTTCTCTCCCTCTTACTGTCTCATTCTCTAGTATCCGAGGTTGATGTAATAATGCAACTCAGGACTTTAGATACCGTAACATTGTACAAAACAGGGATTTGTTGAAAAGAGATGAATCAGTAGGAGATAGTAATAAAAATGCCCCAAACCACTGAATTCAGAGGCCAAGAGTTCTTATTCAAATTGGACTACCTACAAAATATGTATTAAAAAAACATATTTACTTCCTAGAGGTAGGCACCTCAAAAGACTCAAAGAGCAAAAAGCAAAGATGAATAGTGCTGACCATGATATTTCCATGAGTAAGAGACCAGAGTAATTTACCACTCTTAACAACAGGGCTGTCTGGGTTGCAGTTTGGGGGTGTCTTATATCCTATTATATTACACTATCAAAATTGCAGGAATGGTGGATGCTATGGCATTACCTTCTAGACAGACAAGCTACTAAATTATTTGTATGGGGAAGATGAGCCATTTACTTATCTTCCTGATGTGGGCAGAAGATAGGTGGGGACTGTCTGGGAGACAGACAGTGGTGGGGACTCCTCTGTCTGGGTTTCCAATATGCCACTCTTTGAGATGTTCTATCTGACTGACAAACTCACAATAACAAACATGTCAGCAATCTGAAATGTTTCCAATATGATAAATCGTTAGAGGTAGCATTGCATCTTGACTTTAAATGAACAAGTGAAGAGCATGCAAAACTCCAAACAAATGAGCACTTTTTGTGACCAGAGTGCTAAGTATAAAATAAGAGAACTTTTTTTAATGAGTCTCAAATATTTTGATCTATAGGGCTCATTAGAGGTGGTATAGAATAATCTTTTTTCTCCCCTCAGGTGAAGATACTGAATCCACAGATGTGGAACCTACACAAGATCACGCAGTTCAGTAATAAATGAGATGGAGTAGAAGCCACCCTTCCAATCTGTTGGAAAGGATGCATGTGTGAACCGTGTTGGAGAGGACAGAAAGAACTATACAAAGTTGGACAAACTAGAAACAAGTGAAATTTGAGTTTCTTTTTAGTGTCTGAACCTAAAACATTATCTGGACTCAGAGGCACCAGATAATTTATGATTCCTGGGTTTTCCCTACATTCACTTGGCTGCAAATTCAAACGATATAATTTTCTTATGGCAGTTAAATTTCTATCTTGGTATATTCTTTTTTAGTTCTGGTTAAAATCTGGAAGCATATAGCTGTAAAAAAATGAAAGGTCAACAAACAACATGGTATCCAAAATCTTTTCTTACTTGGAATAATCATTTACTTGAGGTTGGGGGGACTCTAGGGATGTACTTCACGAACAAGTACAGGCCACAAATATCAATGCTGAATAAACTAACATATAGAGAGATGTATGCAAACATCCCACTCTTTCTATACCTTGGAAATCACATTTTATATACATATAGGTTAAAGCTTACAATATAAAGTAGAGCCTGAAATCAGTAAGTGGCATCGAAGAGTTCTTAGCTTTAAATTCTCGGAGCCATGGCTCTCTTTCAGGAGGGGTGATATACACGTCATCACAAATCCTTTTTTGGTTTTTCTTCTTGACTAAGCCTCACTGAACCCCCTCTATTATTCTGCTGGCATATATTGGCTTCCTGCCTTTCCTATTTATTATTTATATTTAAATCAAATAATTCCACTTTAACTTCCCATTTCTCTGCATCTTCTCATTCTTTGATTAGGAGTTAGGTAGAAAATGCTTACTGTTGCAATAGAGAGGGGAAAATGGGAAATTTAGAAAGCACTATTTTTCTTCTCTAAAGGCCCACCTCCTCTGGTTCTTCCACTCTGCACCCCCACGATAAAAAGCAAAAATTAAAATAAATGTTCGGTCGTTTTTTGACAGGCATTAGGTGGGGAAAAAAATGAGGAGAGACACAGGGAGATAGCAAGTAAAGATTAGCAACTAAACAAGTAGAATACACATGTGTAAAGAAGAGCAAGAGAAAGGCTAGAAAGAGGTAAATATCGGGGGGGATGGAGCAAAGTTAGGAGAAATCATGAGAAGTGAAGGATATAAAGAAAGAAAAAGACAAGTGATGGCTCTTTTTAGTAATTCTTAAGCCACCTGTCTTTGATTCTCAAAGCATCTGCTGTGAGAATATGAAGAAAATTTAACTTTCTGCCTTCACTAATTGAATTTTTTTAATTTAAATTTCAAGTTCTTCAAGAAGACTGATTTAAAAAAAATAGCCAAGCATATCTGTCAGTGAAGGGAACACACAGTACATCCCCATCAGTTCATCATCCATTCATAGATCCCTCTCTCTATTCCTCTTCCATCTACTTGTCTATACCAGTGTATTATTCATGTACGTGTCTTTCCAGCCATGCATCCTTCAAACACCTGTGTGAAGCAGATACAGAGGTGAGGCTATTTTGAACAAAGCAGAAATAACTTTGCTCTTAGGCTTAGAAATGTGAAGGTTATTAACATTAAATTCAGAATTATTGCTGCCTTAGTCAATAGCAACTGATGACCCTCAGTTGAGTCTCCAGACTGATTATTGTAAATCTTAAATAATATTGATTCACAATGGTAGCAAGCCTTTGAATAACCCCTATGCCACTTAGTTTTGTTTAGTTTTGCTTTTGTTTGTTTCCAGTAAGAAGAAATCAAGTTACATTCCCTATCTTCAGGCTTTTGCAACAAATGTTTCTGTTGTGAAGAAGGTTGAAGTATAGCTTGAGGATTTGCACACAAGCAAATGGTGATATATGGACGCAGGCGTGGGCTTGTTCAATCTTAGGGTATTGTTGTTTACTGTTCACGTGTCACTCTTCATGACTCTGGTTCATAATTTGCATGCCTGATTTGCCCTGTCATGTAAAATGATGAATTTACATGCTAGGATCCGTAAATTGAGCATGACAGGAGGAATTCAGAGGCCACTGCCTACTTAAGCCTAGTTTCCCAGGTGGACGCCGAAGGTATTTGTTTTTAGCTCCAGGTCCAACTCTCATTCAGCAGGGGGACCCATTCTAGTGACACTCAGCTAAGCATAAGCTTCTAGGAACACAATTAGACTCTAAATAAGTTCTGTCATATTTATATGGTATATTTATTAGATGGTATTAAAATATACTATTACATGAACCACTGTGGATAAGAAGTTAACATCAGAGGCTGATGTGAATGTACTGGGGAACAGCCATCGAGGTAACCATCACGTAAACTTCTTGTCATAGTATTTCTTATAAACTAATTAAGGATAAAACATGGACTTAATAAGAAATATGTTCATGGAGGAAATCTTAAAAGAGAAACACCAAACACTAATGCTGTTTTCCTTCTCTACACAGATCTGTGCCATTTAAATTTTGTATAGTGAGTATATATTGTTTATAACTGGAAATGTGATTTCTATAAAAAGTTACAACAGAAAGTAGTAAAAGTTAGTGTAAATAAGTAAATGGATAGATAAGCCCATGTGTTTGTTCTATAAGTGCAGAAAAAGATGTCTGTTTCTTCCTTAGAAGAAATTCACTAAACTAGAGAATTTTTTTGAAATGGGCAAACCTATAGTGTGTACCTTCAGAAAAGGAAATCTGAATGAGGAATGATATTCAGCATCCTTCCATACTGGGCATTATATTGATAAGAAGCAGTGGGTGTTAAACTGAGTTTTCCTGCCCAGGAATTTAATCACACCTGGATGACTGGTACAAACTTTACACTTATGTTCAACACATTGAGAAACATTCAATCCTGACTATGGGCACAGTAAAAATAGGCATATAATCCTTGCAGCCACCACGCGTGAAAGATAGCATTTCCTACATTTTATTGGCTCCGAGAGGTTAGAGAGATTGCACAACATCTCGCAGCTTAAGTAGCTAATTCTATCTGATTCCAAAGTCTATGGTCTTTCTATCACACCAGAAACATAATAACTGCAAAAAAAGCACAGCAACTGGTAGCGTGAAAATAAGTTAGCTTACTGATACTCAGATACACAACAGCTATGAAAGCACAAATCCTTCTTTGTTTCAGCTTTAAGTAGAGTCTTTCTCATAGAAAATTCCTCATTAAATACGTGGTCCAGTGCCTACCCAGACAGACTAGAGTCAGGAGACATATGTTCTATTCCCAGGACTGCTGCTGAGTCATTACACAGAAATGGAAAAAGTATTTCTACCCTTCTTCTACATCAGTTTCCCCATCTGTACACCAGCAATCGTAGTTGCCTCCTAGTTCCTTTGGAGGCCTTTTGGCAGCTCTAATGAATTATCACACGTAAAGCTCTCTAAGTTTCTTAGATGAGAGAAGGTTTTAAGTACAAAGCTTCAGGTTATCATTGACATTGTCAGGAGACACAGTAAAGCTGTTTGTTCAGCATTTTCCCACTTGACCCCTTAAGGACAATGCAAGACAGGTGTGGAAAGCGTATAATTTTTCAGGCCAAATTTGGTGCAAAGGCACTTTACAGTGACCTTGGTCATCTTCCTCTTTACTGATGAGGAACATCTCAGGGAGATGAAACATCTCTTTATGTAGTCTATTTTTTTTTTTTTGTTTTTGTTTAGCGCTGGGAAGTTGCTTTGCATGATGGGGTCTGTAGTTTTCACTCATCATACTTCCCTTTTAAAGATGAAAGGTAAAGTCACCTTTTCCAGTTTATACATATGGGAAACCGCCCTGGTAATATGGAGAAGTAAAGGCAATAGGTGAAATCAACTCCCTCCATTCTACCCTTTAGAAATAGCACTAATTAAGGCTGGAAGGGTGAGCCATAAATCCATTATCATGCTGATGCCATTGGCTAGCTCTGAGGCACTTTTCCTGCCATCATTTAATTACTACATGTTAATGTATAAATACAGGGAGACAACCAAAGATGAGGTAGGTAGAGAAGAAGCTGTGCTTATTTAGTTAATTATTAATTACTAGGAATTTTCAACAGTGGGACATTAACCACGCGCCCTTTTAAATGGTAATAAATAGCAGACATATGTCTAATTAAGGAGCTGTAAATGCTCTGGAGGAGCTGAATGGAAGGAGAAAGACACTTATTTACAGACCTATACTGAATAAAAAAGAGAATTATTGTTTCATTTAAAGCTTTCACATAGTACCTGCTCAGATTCCTAACTTTCTCTCCCTTCTCTGCCAAGACATTTCTCACTGAGGCTGGTGCCAAGGTAAAAAGGACTCAGGGATTCTTTAAATGGTCCCTTTCAAGAACAATCTCTTAGTGAACCTCACTTTCCAATTCTTCCTAAGTTTTCATTAGTAGGATACAATTTCCATCATGTTAAGACTATTTCTTCTGCATCTCTTGCTAAATCTCCATATAGCACTGAAATCGTAACTCTAATAGGATTCTTAGTACTCTTCATAGACTGCTGTACAGAATAGCAAGGACAGATTTTTTTTCATTAGATCCTTGAATCTCAGCCCCCATTAATGGAGGTTTTTAGTTAAATACTGAAGTGCCCCGAGATCATAAAAGGAAGTTTCACACAAAGACTTCCAGTGTCATGTTAGTCCATGGACTCTGGCAAAGCTGAAGGACACTGCAGAGCAGAAGAATTAGTGTTAGAGGAAACTCTTTGAACCTTCCTCCATCACCTGCTGGAATTCACCTCTAAAAGTAACTGCTGGTTTGTAAAATCTTTGTAGAATTACAGAATTAGTCAGTTTTTCTCATCTTGGCATACATTTCCTTTGCTTTCTTCTATTTCTAGTTTCTGTTTTGAAACACCCTCCCTAACTGCTTTTTATACCAAACCTTTTCATAGCAAAATTAGGTCACAGCAAAATGACATGTGATCAGACAAGTGCACAATGGTTGCCATTTGGTCCACCCAGGGAATTCTGAGCCAACTCCCTAGCCACACAGCTCTTCTCTCTTGGAGCCCTACTCCCCAAGCGTGGTAACCCTGCCAGAAGAAATGAGGTTTTCTCAAGCCTTCCTTTCTCTGGTCTAACTTGTATTTCCAAAGCATGAGCAGCAAAAGGTATATAATGACTTTCTCAATTTATCACAGGGCCTTCCTTCATGCAGTGATCCCCCCTTCCCTATACCAGCTGTATCCCTTTAGGCCATAGGTGGCTGTCTGTGAGGTTATATTACTGAGACTGTTATTACCACTAATCTGCTCCCCTACAGCTATTCCTGCAGATGGACACAGCTAGAAGTCCTAATTGTTCATATATGATTATACTACCCAACAGCCAGAATGGAGATGAAAACACAAAATGAACAGGGAGGCGAGGTGATAGATTATATTAAGTTAAAAAGATCTTAAAAGGAAAAGTCACAGAGGATTTTCTTGGCTCTGCCTGCCTGGAACTCCCTGAGGACATACAGTACTAATATTGTGGGCTCCCACATCAAGGGCATTGCAAACACTTGCTTTACTGATGACTGTTTCTACATCTCTGGCAACTCACTTGAACTCCCTTCCCCCTTTATGGAAGTGTTTTGAGAAACCAAGGACCTGTCTCAAACAGGTTTTTAATGGCAACATAATCTGCTACCACACAAGAAATATACAAGCACCAAAGGCAGGTTCCTAGTTTAGTAGCATCTTTAGAAATCACTAATTACATTACAATTTGCCTTGGATCAAAAGAAGAAGTCACACCATTTAGAACCTAAGGGGTAACCAATCCCCAAATATAAAAAAAAAAAAAGCACAGGGAATTTTATTGTTTAACATTATTATTTTTTGCCCAGTTTTATTGAGGTATAATTGACATACAACTTCATTATTGAACATACTTGTGAGTTGGTAACTTTCTAAACATTACAGAAAATGAGATAAACCTAAATATCAAGGGACAGAATCTTATTCTTAACATGAAGGGACAAACCTGGATATAAACCTGAGGTGCAGACCCTTAATAAAGTGTTGGCGAGGAAGTAGAAATTCACTCTTTGCAGTTAATACTAAAATCTTTTGCATGGAGCAGGTAGGAAAAATTAAAGTAGCTGAATATCAGGGAGTGTTTACCATCAGCATTGACTAGAAGTGATTCTCAAAATGTGGTTCCCTGGACAGCCCCTTCAGCTTCACTTGGCAACTTGTGAGAAAGGCAAATGACTGGCTCCACCCAGAGTTACTTAATCAGAAATGCTGCCGGTGTGGCCCAGCAATCTGGCTTTTAATACATCCTCCAGGTGACTCTGAAGCAAGCTAATGTTTGAAAATCACTATAGTGGTTTCAGTGAACTTAGGACTATCCCATTATGACCACTAATTACTAACAAAACTAGAAATGATTTCAAATTAATAAGGCTTGGGGGGGCCAAAAAGCATAATTTTGATGTGTTTGTCTGTGGTGTGTGTGTATATATTTATATATAAATACATATATATAAAATATATGTTATAAAATCTATAGAGATATATAAAATCACGTTTCTATATTTCATTTACAATAAATTAGGTTCTTCCAAAGAATAAACAATTTACTTGGAAAACCTATTTTAATGCTTAACAACATTTGATTAAAAAACACTTTCTCATTTATTAAGCACCTACTTTATACTAGGCACTGTCCTAGTTTTTACGGATATTCTATATAATCCTTAAAATATTTATACAAGCTATTTAAGTGCTCTCCCATGTGTTTATGTGCCCTCTTCCTTGTTTGTCTTGAAGGATGGAGAAATTTAATTTGATTGTTCATAGATTAGACATTCACTAAACCAAATAATTCTGTCACCACAAGCAAGGTCACTGTACTTTAAATTGGATCAGTACCAACTTCCTGCACTTTCTCCTCCTCTGTTTCCTGTTTCCATGTTGCAGGTAGGAAGAGACTACTCTGCATCAAAGAGTGTTGGTACACACATCCACAGAAAAAGTGTCTGATATCAATTGTGGTTCTGGACATCCTAGGTAAGTAAAAACAGAGAAAAATTCAAGAGAAAAAATGTCCAATGAAAGATGCAAAGGATGTTTCCTCAGATTGGTTCAAGATGGTGGAGTAGAAGGACAGGCACTCACTCCCTCTTGTGAGAGCACTGGAATCACAACAAAATGCTGAACAACCATTGACAGGAAGACACTGGAACTCACCAAAAAAGATATCCTACATCCAAAGACAAAGAAGTCACAATGAGATGGTAGGAGGGGCGCAATCACAATAAAATCAAATCCCATAAGTGCTAAGTGAGTGACTCAGAAACTGAAGAACAATTATACAACAGAAATCCACCCACTGGAGTGAGGATTCTGAACCCCACGTTAGGCTTCCCAATCTTGGAGTCTGGCAACAGGAGGAGGAATCCCCAGAGAATCAGACTTTGAAGGCCAGCAGGATTTGATTGCAGGACTTACACAGGATGGAGGGAAACAGACCACTCCGCTCTTGGAGGGCACACAGAAAGTAGTGTGCACAGCAAGACCTGGGGGGAGGAGCGGTGACCCCATAAGAGACTGAACCAGACCTACCTGCTAGTGTTGGAGGGTATCCAGCAGAGGCAGGAAGTGGCTGTGGCTCACCACGGAGACAAGGACACTGGCAGCAGAAGTTCTTGGAAGTACTCATTGGCGTGAGCCCTCCTGGAGTCTGCCATTAGCCCTGCCAAAGAGCCTGTAAGCTCCAGTGCTAGGCCACCTCAGGGCAAACAACCAACAGGGAGAGAACTCAGCTCTACCCATCAGCAGACAAGTGGATTAAAGTTTTACTGAACTCTGCCCACCAAAGCAACACCCAGCTCTATCCACCACCAGTCCCTCCCATCAGGAAGTGTGCACAAGCCTCTTAACCTCATCCACCAGAGGGCAGAGAGCAGTAGCAAAAGAACTATAATCCTGCAGCCTGAGGAATGAAAACCATAGCCACAGAAAGATAGACAAAATGAAAAGACAGAGGACTTTTTACCAGGTGAAAGAACAAGATAAAACTCCAGAAAAAAAACTAAATGAAGTGGAGATAGGCAACTTTCCAGAAAAAGAATTCAGAATAATGATAGTGAAGATGAACCAGGACTTTGGAAAAAGAATGGAGAAGATACAAGAAATGTTTAATAAAGACCTAGAAGAATTAAAGAATAAACAAAAAAAGATGAACAATATAATAACTGAAATGAAAAATACACTAGAAGGAATCAATAGCAGAATAACTGAGGCAAAAGAACAGATAAGTGACCTGGAACACAGAATGTGGAAATCACTGCCATGGAACAGAATAAAGAAAAAAGAATGAAAAGAAATGAAGACAGCCTAAAAGACCTCTGGGACAACATTAAACACACCAACGTTTGCAATACAGGGGTCCCAGAAGGAGAAGAGAGAGAGGGCAAGGACCCAAGAAAATATTTAAAGAGATTATAGTCAAAAACTCCCCTAACATGGGAAAGGAAATAGCCACCCAAATCCAGGAAGTGCAGAGTCCCAGGCAGGATAAATCCAAGGAAAACACGACAAGACACATAGTAATCAAATTGACAAAAATTAAAGACAAAGAAAAACTATTAAAAGCAACAAGGGAAAATGAAAAATAACATACAAAGGGACTCCCATAAGGTTAACAGCTGATTTGCCAGCAGAAACTCTGCAAGCCACAAGGGAGCGGTGTGATATATTTAAAGTGATGACAGAGAACAACCTACAACCAAGAATACTCTACCCAGCAAGAATCTCATTCAGATTCAATGGAGAAATCAAAAGCTTTACAGACAAGCAAAAGGTAAGAGAATTTAGCACCATCAAACCAGCTCTACAAAAAATCCTAAAGTAACTTCTCTAAGTTGGGAAACATAAGAAAACAAACACAAAATAATTAAGAAAATGGTAATAGGAACATACATATTGATAATTACCTTGAATGCAAATGGATTAAATGCTCCAACCAAAAGACACAGACTGGCTGAATGGATACAAAAACAAGACTCATCTATATGCTGCCTACAAGAGACTTACTTCAGACCTAGGGACACATACAGAAAAAGATATATCATGCAAATGGAAGTCAAAATAATGCTGGAGGAGTAGTACTCACATCAGATAAAACAGACTTTAAAATAATATTGCAGGAGACAAGGAAGGACACTACATAATGGTCAACAGATCAGTCCAAGAAGAAGAAATAACAATTGTAAATATCTATGCACCCAACACAGGAGCAACTCAATACATAAGGCAAATGCTAACAACTATAAAAGAGGAAATCGACAGTAACACAATCATAGTTGGGGACTTTAACACCCCACTTACACCAATGGACAGATCATCCACACAGAAAATTAATAAGGAAACACAAGCTTTAAATAACACAATAGACCAGATAGATTTAATTGATATTTATAGGACATTCCATCCAAAAACAGCAGACTACACTTTCTTTTCAAGTGCACATGGAATATTCTCCAGGATAGATCACATCCTGGGTCACAAGTCAAGCCTCAATAAATTTAAGAAAATTGAAATCATATCAAGCATCTTTTCCAACCACAACACTATGAGATTAGAAATCAATTACAGGGAAAAAACTGTAAAAAACAATATGCTACTAAATAACCAAGGGATCACTGAAGAAACCAAAGAGGCAATCAAAAAATAACTAGAGACAAATGACAATGAAAAAACAATGATCCAAAACCTATGGGATGCAACAAAAGCAGTTCTAAGGGGGAAGTTTATACCCATACAATCCCACCTCAAGAAACAAGAAAAATTCCAAATAAACAATCTAATCTTACATCTAAAGAAACTAGAGAAAGAAGAACAAACTTAGCAGAAGGAAAGAAATCATAAAGATCAGAGCAGAAATAAATGAAATAGAAACAAAGAAAACAATAGCAAAAATCAATAAAACTAAAAGCTGGTTCTTTGAGAAGATAAATAAAATCGATAAACCTCTAGCAAGACTCATCAAGAAAAACAGGGAGAGGACTCAAATCAATAAAATTAGAAAGGAAACAGGAGAAGTTACAATGGACACCACAGAAATAAAAAGCACCATAAGAGGCTACTACAAGCAACTATATGCCAATAAAATGGACAACCTGGAAGAAATGGACAGATTCTTAGAAAGGTATAACCTTCCAAGACTGAATCAGGTAGAAATAGAAAATATGCACAGACCAATCACAAGTAATGAAATGGAAACTGTGATTAAAAATCCTCCAACAAACAAAAGTCTAGGGCCAGATGGCTTCACAGGTGAATTCTATCAAACATTTCGAGAATAGCTAACATCCATCCTTCTCAAACTCTTCCAAAAGATCGCAGAGGAAGGAACACTCCGAAACTCATTTTACGAGGCCACCATCACCCTGATACCAAAACCAAACAAAGACACTACAAAAAAAAAAAAAATTACAGACCAATATCACTGATGAATTTAGATGCAAAAATCCTCAACAAAATACTAGCAAACAGAATCCAACAACACATTAAAAGGATTATATACCATGATCAAGTGGCATTTATCCCAGGGATGCAAGAATTCTTCAATATATGCAAATCAACCAATGTGATACACCATATTAACAAACTGAAGAATAAAAACCATATGATCATCAATAGATGCAGAAAAAGCTTTGGACAACATGCAATACCCATTTATGATCAAAAAAAACTCTCCAGAAAGTGGGCATAGAGGGACCCTACCTCAACATAATAAAGGCCATGTACGACAAACCCACAGCAAACATCATTCTCAATGGTGAAAAACTGAAAGCATTCCCTCCAATATCAGGAACAAGACAAGGATGTCCACTCTTTCCACTACTATTCAACATAGTTTTGGAAGACCTTGCCACAGCAATCAGAAAAGAAAAAGAAATAAAAGGAATACAGATTGGAAAAGAAGAAGTAAAACTGTTACTGTTTGCAGATGACATGATACTATACATAGAAAATCCTAAAGATGCCACCAGAAAACTACTAGAGCTAATCAAAGAATTTGGTAAAATGGCAGGATACAAAATTAACACACAGAAGTCTTTTGCATTCCTATACACTAACAACAAAAGATCGGAAAGAGAAATTAAGGAAACAATCCCATTCACCACTGCAACAAAAAGAATAAAATACCTAGGAATAAACCTACCTAAGGAGGTAAAAGACCTGTACTCAGAAAACTATAAGACACTGATGAAAGAAATCAAAGACGACACAAACAAATGGAGAGATATACCATGTTCTTGGATTGGAAGAATCAATACTGTGAAAATGACTATACTACCTAAAGCAATCTACAGATTCAATGCAATCCCTATCAAATTATCAATGACAGTTCTAACAGAACCACAACAAAAGTTCTAAAATTTGTATGGAGACACAAAAGACCCTGAATTGCCAAAGCAATCTTGAGAGAAAAAAAAAAAATGGAACTGGAGGAATCAGACTCCCTGACTTCAGACTATACTACAAAGCTGCAGTAATCAAGACAATATGATACTGACACAGAAACAGAAATATACATCAATGGAACAGGATAGAAAGTCCAGAGATAAACCCACGCACCTATGGTCAACTAATCTATGACAAAGGACGCAAGGATATGCAATGGAGAAAAGACAGCCTCTTCAAAAAGTGGTGCTAGGAAAACTGGACAGCTACATGTAAAAGAATGAAATTAGAACACTCCCTAATACCATACACAAAAATAGACTCAAAATGGATTAAAGACCTAAATGGAAGGCCAGACACTATAAAACTAGAGGAAAACATAGGAAGAACACTCTTTGACATAAATCACAGGAAGATCTTTTTTGATCCACCTCCTAGAGTAATGGAAATAAAAACAAAAATAAACAAGTGGGGCCTAATGAAACTTAAAAGCCTTTGCACAGCAAAGGAAACTATAAACAAGATGAAAAGACAACCCTCAGAAAGGGAGAAAATATTTGCAAATGAATCAACAGACAAAGGGTTAATCTCCAAAATATATAAACAGTTCATCCAGCTCAATAACAAAAAAACAAACAACCCAGTCAAAAAATGGGCAGACCTAAATAGGCATTTCTCCAAAGAAGACATACACATGGCCAAGAGGCACATGAAAAGCTGCTCAACATCACTAATTATTAGAGAAATGCAAATCAAAACTACAACGAGGTATCACCTCACAGCGGTCAGAATGGGCATCATCAGAAAATCTACAAACAGGGACTTTCCTGGTGGCGCAGTGCTTAAGAATCTGCCTACCAATGCAGAGGACATGGGTTCGAGCCCTGGTCTGGGAAGATCCCACATGCTGTGGAGCAACTAAGCCCGTGCACCACAACTACTGAGCCTGCACTCGAGAGCCCGTGAGCCACAACTACTGAGCCCATGTGCTGCAACTACTGAAGCCTGTGCACCTAGAGCCTGTGCTCCACAGCAAGAAAAGCCACAACACTGAGAAGTCTATGTACCGAATGAAGAGTAGCCCCTGTTCACCACAACTAGAGAAAGGCTGCACACAGCAACAAAGACCCAACACAGCCAAAATAAATAAATTGAATAATTTTTTAAAAAGAAGAAGGAAAGAAAATCCACGAACAATAAATGCTGGAGAGGGTGTGGAGAAAAGGGAACTCTCTTGCACTGTTGGTGGGAATGTAAATTGACACACCCACTATGGAGAACAGTATGGAGGATCCTTAAAAAACTAAAAATGGAATTACCATGTGACCCAGCAATCCCACTGCTGCGCATATACCCAGGGAAAACCACAATTCAAAAAGACACATGCATCCCAATGTTCACTGCAGCCCTATTTACAATAGCTATGTCATGGAAGCAAGCTAAATTTCCATCAACAGACAAATCGATTAGACTTCCCTGGTGGCGCAGTGGTTAAGAGTCTGCCTGCCAATGCAGGAGACACAGGTTTGATCCCTGGTCTGGGAAGATCCCACATGCTGCGGAGCGACTAAGCCTGTGTGCCACAACTACTGAGCCTGCACTCTAGAGCCCATGAGCCACAAATACTGAGCCTGTGTGCCGCAACAACTGAAGCCTACATGCCTGGAGCCTGTGCTCCACAAGAAGAGAAGCCACCACAATGAGAAGCCTGTGCACTGCAACAAAGAGTAGCCCCCACTCACCACAACTAGAGAAAGCCTGCGTGCAGCAACAAACACCCAACGCAGCCAAAAAATAAATAATAAATAAATAAATTTAAAAAATTAAACAAACAAAAAACAAACAAAAAAAACCCAAACGTACATAACCAGTTCTGTGACCTAAAATATGTGCACGCGCGCACACACACACACACACACACAAAACAGAAAAATGGATAAAGAAGATGTGGTACATATATACAATGGAATATCACTCAGCCATAAAAAAGAATGAAATTGGGTCCTTTGTGGAGACATGCATGGACCTAAAGACTGTCATACAGAGTGAAGTAAGTCAGAAAAACAAATATCATATATTAATGCATATATACAGAATCTAGAAAAATGATACAGATTAATCAGTTTCAAGGCGAAAATAGAGACACAGATGTAGAGAACAAACATACAGACACCAAGGGGGGAAAGCAGGGCGGTGATGGGGGGCAGGGTTAGAGTGGGATGAATTGGGAGATTGGGATTGCCATATATACATTACTAATAAGGAAAAAAAATCAAAGTGTACACTCTAAATATATGCAGTTAATTGTATGTCAATTACATCTCAATAAAATTCTTTAAAAAAAAAAAAGAAAGAGGCAAAGGCTTCCCTAGCAAACCAGGAGCTCTGGTCAGACTCTGGAAAGGACAGAAAAGCTTTTTGCAAACAGTCACTTACTAATCTCACAGAAAGGGAAAAAAAACCCAAAAAACGATGAAACTGGTTTTGAAACTAGTCTTTTTTTATTTGTTTATACTGCATTCATATCTCTAATATTTAATCGATTCTAAGGAGTGAAAAAGGAAGGAGGTAGAGAAGGGAACTGGGGGTAAAACAATGTCCAATAAAACAAATACATATTATCCTTTTTATAGAGAACTGTCTTCATTTTAAACTGACTGTTGTACATTGTCAGATCATCATACCAATTTTCATTGTGGGGAATTTATATTTTTGGAGAGTGAATTTTCTAGCTCATCTGGAGACTGTTATTACTGTTTGATATGACACGGTGAAAGCAGAAGTGGTAGAAATATTCACTAGAGAAAAAAAGTTAGTGGAAGCTTTATCGTTCCCTAAAATATCTCCTGCTCCCTTAGTAGCAGGTTCCTCAAAATGTTCTACCCAGCAGTGCAGTGGATTTCAGTAATACATCCATCCTCTGTGGTTTCCTACACAATTCCTTCAGCATTTCATGATGTTGCCTGGCCTGTGCCTTCCAAGCTAATTGACTGTTTGATGGACCTATTCATTCATTCATTCACCCATTCATCAGACACGCATTAAAAATACAGGCCTGACCTCAAAGACCTTACATCTCAACCATTTGGAACAAATAGAGAAATCATCCAACTCAGGGTCCTCATCTTAGTGGGAATTATACTTCAGCTAAAACTCACCTCGTTCGCACAAGAAAGCCCAACTAGACTCTTTAGTGTGCCTTGAGGTGCTAGAAGGAATCAGTCTGAGAGGACTCCAACTAGAATTACTGGGTCTTGCAGAACTTCAGTGAGGGCTGTGAGTTCTACTCTGTGTTGGCTGCAATAACCCTGCTCGACAGCTTGCACATGCAGTGCCGTTTAATTCCCCAACGGTCCTCAGCAGCAGTGAGCAAGTGTTCCCAACTGCCCATTTCTTGCCCTTCACTTTGTCTTTTACTGACCTGTCTTTAGTCAAGCTCCCTTCCTTCCCACAGGCCCCTGAGCTCTGCTTACCCCCAAGCTTGAACAGCACGAAGAAAGCAGACCTTGCCTCTGTATCAGTTTTTCCTGAGCATTGGCTGGCCACAGAGGGATACTTTCCTGCCCGACCCAGAGGTCATTTCTCCTTGCTTGTCCAGCTTCCCCTCAGATTCTGCTTATCTCTGCTTGCCCTCCTTTACCTTATGAAAGAAAACCTTTTTCTGTTTGATTTTGAGACACATGCAGATTTCCGAGATCAGTGTTCTCCCTCTTGTGACAGTCTTGTTTTTTAACTGAAGTCTCTCCCTATCCAAGTCCAGATGGATTTTTATTTGGCAATAGTTATTATGACCATTTTACAGATGAAGAATGTGAAGCTCTGAGTGGCTGAGGTATATGATGGTCATCTGAGATCATAAATAACAGAGTAAGGAATTATAGAAAGATGTGTCCAAAAAATGGTTATTGAAACAAGGTAATGACAAATATTTCCTGCTTCACAATATGGTTGAGGAAGGGCTAGAGATATATTGGCCCAACCTGACCAAGGTCAGAGGACAAAGTTAAATTTGCTATAATATATAGGTAGGTCCGTGGGCTTGAGATCAAGAAATAGGTTCCTTGGTGCTTTTCAATCTGGAAACAAAATGATCGGGGCAGGGGCTGTTCTCTTTGGAACTGTGGCAGGAAGAATTACCCAGATTGTCTCAGTCTTCTATCTTGGAGAGAGCTGACATACCCCCAGATTATGTGTATAAATGATTACTGCAGACTGGCATGACGCAGGCATTTGAAACTTCCCACAGGTAAAGTGTAAACTCAAAGCATCATAATAAATAATAATAGTGCTTTACCCTTCAAGCTGCATTGTAATGCTGCTGATGTCAAATTAACATAGGCCCTTGCAGAGAATGCAAATGAAAGACTCTGAAATATGTCACCAGGGCTTTGGGCAAAGGATAGGTGAAAAGCAGCCAGAGGAGGACGACAGGTGGTCTAGTGGGGGATGGGGGTGAAAGGAGCAGGGCTGGGGCAAATGTATTCTGTATATTTTGTAAATTTTAAAATAAGGTGTTTATTCCAATTCAAACACTTTCCTTAAAGCAATGACATTCACAAAGGCTTCACTGTATATTCTTGAAATTCTAAGCATAGAAATCATACATAAATTCAAAGAAGCAGAGTTATAATTCATATGGGCTTTATTTCCATAGATTATAACTTCACATTATTCTGTAAAACCAAGGTAGCATGGGAAATGGTTCTCAGCCATTTGCCCTCAGTCAGCATTACTGAAATGAATGAATCGACAAGCACTAATTGAGCACTTTGACGTGCCAGAAACTGTGCCAAGGCTGGGCAGGACGAGGTCTCAAGGAACTCACATTTTGGGTTAGTCTATTTGTCTTCCCCACTCCTAGCATTCTCCACAAGCCCCAGCCTACTTCTGAGCTCATCTCCTTCTCAAGATCCATCCTGGACCAGCTTTCACTACTTTTCCAGATTCACGTCCCTCTACTCTTGCAGGATGCAACTCACCCAACTGCTTGCTCTCCAAAACATTCACAGTCCCTCCCTGGTGGGTGCCTGTACATGTTTTGTCCCAGGACTGGAAAAGCAGTGAGGCATTTTTACTCACAGTTGTGGTGACCTGTGACTGCTAAATAGAGGGTTTTAAGGGAGCACCAGGATTAGCGCTGGAGGAAACAAAACACTAGATCACTAGTTTGAGATACTACATTTGGAAAGAGGTAATAGAAGCAAAATGGCAATAAGAAAACAGTGGAGTTAAGGTATTTGAATGTAGCAAGGCAGACGGTGGTGACTCTGCTGCAGCTTTCAAGTAAAGTACATGCTGACTTTGACCTGGCTATTTAGTGGGGCTGGAATTTAGCTGACACACTACCTCAAGCACACCAGCACCTTCTGCACATGCTAACTTCTCTTGGAATGCTCTTTTCTTTGCCCTTAAGGTAAACACCTAGCCATCCTTCAAGGCCCAGGACAAACCTGCTCTCTTACATGAAGCTCCCCCAGTTTCCTCTTGTTCTCATGGCTCACAGTACTTTGTTTTGTACTTCTCACACTGCTATTCTGTGATTTACCTACTTCCTGGGTCCCCTGCTAAGTTGAAGGCATGCCCACGATGCAGACTTTACTTGGTCATCTTGGTCTCCTCAGCATTTAGAGAGTACCTTAATAATAACTAATACATATTGTTACACAGACTCAAAGAAGAAGCAGGCAGGAAGGAAAGATGAGAGTAGGGAAGCAAACAGCAAAGGAAGGGAGGGAGAGATGGCAAGAAGAAAAGGGAAAGAATGAAGGAATCTCTTTTTCCTTCCCTCACTTACATTTGGGAGCAGTCTTGTAAGTATATGCTTTTCTATTTTCACTTTTTAAAATCTTATTTGTTCTATCTCCCTTTTTTTTTTTTTTTTTGTAACAAAAAAATGTGTACCTCTCAATTCTTGAAGTTCAAGAGGAAAAGGTCCCCCTCTTTCCTCTTTTTTGGCTCAACTAAAAACTCAAAAGAGAGACATCTCTATTCCTTTATTCTGAATGCCATAAACTAAGCCTGGAATCTGGCCTTCCACTACAGTGGATTTCAAATCAGTGGTAGGCAAGCTAAGGTTTCATTTCTTCCTCTTCAGAAGGAAGAGACTCTACTTCAATTTTAACAGGGTTGTTCCTCTGAGCCAGCCCTAGCCACGCGGAAACCCATTTGGGATGGGGCCAAGGGGCTGTGCTGGAGGACTGCTACACCAGAGTGCGAGCAGAGATTAATCAATCCAAGACAACATCTGTCAGGATATTGAGTCTGGCTCTTGTTATCAGCTGCCTGCACTTCAGGAGCTGTGTAATATTCAATTTGATTATCTCTCACCTGCAAAGAGTAGGCTTCTCTCTTGGCTTAAAAATCACTGGGACTAGCTGAAGAGGAATCGATCCGTTGGAGAAAATGCTGACAAGAAAACCAAATCAGAAATAGGACAAGGGGATGAGAAAAGAAGGGAAAGAGAATTTGGCTTACATCCTGACTTTTTTTTTTTAATCAGCTGGCTTTGTTTCCTGTTGCTTTAAGCAAATAAGTCTCTGTTTCAGGACCTGTCAGTCCTGATTATGATAAATAAATGATGACAAGAGAGTAACACAAATCTTTTGTGTTGCTTTGAGGTTCCGTTAGTAAAATAGTTTTGCCCTTTGTCTCTGACTACCAGGACCCTGTAGGTCTTGTGGATTTCCTACTGGAGGGATCATAGCAAGGACCCATGACACTTCACTACATTGCAGAAAAAAATATTACATCCTAGAGAGACAGGAGTGACAGATTTGAGACTAATCACAGCAGTTCTAATAATCTAAACTCCAGAGATAGAACTGATGGCAATCTTGAAAAGCTGTACCATCTCTAGGGCATTTTTTTCATAAATATGTGTTTATTCTATTTCTTTCCCTTTCACTGGTACCTGGATTTTCACTTGGTCATTTTCCTGTACAATAGCAAAGTCAAGGCAATTTTTTTTTTATTTTATTTTTTTTTTTTGGGGGGGGGGGTACACCAGGTTCAATCAACTGTTTTTATACACATATCCCCATATTCCCTCCCTTCCTTGACGCCCCCCCTCGAGTCCCCCATAAGTCAAGGCAATTTTATGCCATTTATGTTTATTTTAAAGTACTATTCTTTCTTCTACTGCACTGTAAAACTTCCCAATCCAATCTTGACCACTGATCTCATTCATGAGACTTAGTTATTTATCTCAATCTGCTAGCTGAAAAGCTCCATAGATATTTTAATGTCATCTCAAACTTAGCAGGTCTGAAAATATAATTTATCATCTTTTCCTCACCAAAAGTGCTCCCTTTTCTTAATTTTCTCTTATTTGCAAGCTTGAAATTTCAATGCCATCTTTTATTCCTCCTCAATCTTTGCCATGTGAGGTCACCCAGCCACAAATACTTTTGATCATTTCTTCAAGATATTTCTCATCTTATTATTTACTTTGGTACCACACTCACTACTCTAGGTTATCCCTTTATCATCAAACGCATGCTACCACAATACACTTCTAGATGATACCCTGTTTCCAGCCTTTCCCCCCCTTCAAACTCTCCCACAGGCCACAACTATGATAGTTAGTTACCAGATCACTTCCCCGGCCTGAAAAAATTAAAATTAAATTCAGAATCCTAAGCCTCGTACTCATGGTGACTCACAACTGACACATTCTACATATCCAGATATATCTACCTTGCTTCTCTTTGCAATCTTCCTACTTACCCAACAAGAGTCACCATTTCCTAAAATCACCTTGTACTCCATCATTCATGCTCACACTCATACTATGCTTCATCCATACCAATCCACTTTCAATTCCCTGAATTCGCCATACACCTTTAAGTGTCTGTGCCTTTCCACATGCTATTTCCTCATCCTGAAACATCTGTCCTTAGTCTTTCTAACCATAATGGGTTAACTTTTTTTTTGAATATTAAATATTCTATATTGACGTCATCTTTCCAGCAGTTTTTCTCCTTCTCTCCCAATCTGCGTAGATGACTCACAAGGATTCTCCAAAAGTACTCTATGCTTTCTTTCTCTCCAGCATTTTACCTGGTGATGAATGAATGGATGAATGAATAAATAAATAAAACTATACTGTCTGGAAGTGCTTACTTTTCTATTCTTCCCACATCTGTACAAAGTTAACCTTACCATCCTCGGAGGATCTTTACTTGCCACGTATCTTTGAAGACTTTCTTAGCCATGCTAGATACAAGTGATTCCTCTCTTTTTAAATCCCCTAAATATTTATTCAATACGTCATTTACTGCTTTCATTTGGAAGTTATAGTAATTAGATTATTTCCTGTGTTTCTGGAAGGTTTAGGGAACAGGTTAATGAGATTTTAAGTTAAATTAGTTTTATAATTATTTAAATTTCTTTGTTAGAAAATTAGTGCTCTAGGTTTTAGGTCTAGACAATGGTACTAGTAAAATGGGAGAGGAGTAAAGTGAGGTAGATTGGGTCAAGATTCAGAGTATGAAGACAAGTAAGATCTCAAAGATACTTATTTGGGATAAAACAGTACTCTTCAGGACTTCCTAGGTTGCTCAGTGGTTAAGAATCCACCTGCCAAGGCAGGGGACACGGGGTCAAGCCCTGCCCTGGGAAGATTCCACATGCCGCGGACCAACTAAGCCCATGCGCCACAACTATTGAGCCTGTGCTCTAGAGCCCATGAGCCACAACAAGAGAAGCCACTACAATGAGGAGCCCGCGCACCACGATGAAGAGTAGCCCCCGCTCTCAGAAACTAGAGAAAGCTTGTGTGCAGCAATGAAGACCCAACACAGCCAATAAATAAAATAAAATAAATTAAAATAAATTAAAAAAAAAAACAGTACTCTTTAAAACAGGCATCTGAGCAAGGCAGACTACTGGAAACCCAGGTGTGTAAATTAACAGGGTGGAAACAAACAACATCAAGGCAAAATGAGCCAATTTGGACCAAAAAAGGTAGGGTAAGTTGCTTTTTGTCCAACATGTAGATGAATGTAACTCTCAGTATTCATGTACTTGCAATGGCTATTTAAACATTAGAGCAAAGCATTTTGGATACATAATTGAGCAACCAGTAAATTTTAATAAACAATACTTCAATAAATATAACTCCTATATCTCAGTTTCTTTTGACTTAAAATTCTACCTTTTCTTCATTTTGCTCTTTTTAACATCTAAAAGTAACAGTGTACCTACACTCCTTCATGTGTACGCTAATGCATATGCATCACTCCTACATTAAATAACTTTTGAGAACAAAAAAAGGCCTTATTTATCTTTGTACATAATACAGTACATACTCAATGAAAGAACCATATCTTGCACATCCTTCAGAAAACCAGGCAGAACAGGCATGGAATACTACAGACTTCAGGCATGCTGTGGCAATGACTGATGTGGGAACAAACTAACAGGTTTTGGCTTCATGGGCCATCATTCCCTCCTGAAATACAGCCATGTAAAAATAAATAGACTGGGGGGCTTCCCTGGCCATCCAGTGGTTAAGACTCTGCACTTCCACTGCAGGGGGAACTAAGACCCTGCATGCCGTGGCGCACAACAAAAAAAAAAAAAAAAAAAGATTGGCAAAGGTACAAAATCAATTCTATAGGGCTAGGATAGATTTTTCAACAAATGGTTCTAAAGCAAGCAGATATTCATATTGAAAAAAAATGAATTTAGAACCTACTTCATACAATATATAGAAATGAATGAAAAGTGAATCATAGACCTGAATGTAAGAGTTAAAACCATATAAATTTTAGAAAAAAACTTGGAATAAATCTTTGTAACTTTGGACTAGGTGGAAAGTTCTTAGATCTGATACCAAAAACACAATTCATAAGAGAAAAAAATTGATAAACTAGACTTACCAAAACTAAAACAAAACAAAACAAAAAAACTTTGAGTTCAAAATAAAAAGATGAGCCAGAGACTGTAATAAAATATTTGTAATTTCATATATCTGATAAAGGACTTGTATCCAGAATATATAAAATATTTATCACCATTTAATTATAAGATGAACAGCCCAATTAAAAATGAGGCAAAATATATGAAAAACATATTATCGAAAAATATACAAATGGCTATTAAGAACTTGAAATGATCAACATTAAGTTTTAGGTAAGTACAAATTAAAACCATAAGCTACAACTACATATCCACTCAAATGGCTATATCAAAAATAAGAACATCAATAAATATTAGCAAGATGTGGAGAAACTGGAACTGTATATATTGCTGGTGAGAATGTAGAAGAGTACAGTATAGCTACATTGATTGAAAAACAGTGTGATAATTTCTTAGAAGTTAAAAATAAATTTTCCATACAATCCAGCAATTCCAATCCTACGTATCTATGGAAGGCAAGTGAAAATATATGTTAGCACGCAGAATGGTTCATAAATATTCATAGCAACATTGTTCATAACAGCCACAAAGTGTCTATCAGCTGGTGAAACGATTAAATATAAAATGGTATGTCTATATAATGGAACACCATTCTGTCATAAAAAAGAGCAAACTACTGAAGCATGCTACAATGATCCAAAAACATTATGCTAAATGAAAGAAGGCAGATGTAAAAGACCGCATAGTGTATATTTCCATTTATATGAAATGTACAGGAAAAGCAAATATATAGAGACAAGAAGTAGACTGGTGATTGCCCAGAGTCTGGAGTGGACATGGGGATTGACTAAAGCGGGAACGAGGGATCATTTGGCGATGATGGGAATGTTCTAAAACTACATTGTGGTGACAGTTGCAAAACCCTGTACATTTACTAATAATCACTAAATTCCATGATATATAAGTTATACCTCATTAAAACTGCTAAAAATAAATAGTGCTGATAAGCTTGTACAAAGCAGATTTTATGTCTCAGTTTCAATATTACACCTTCAGAGGGGCCTTATCTGGAAACACTATCCGAAGTACCCCCCTTCATAGCTTCTGTTTTATATCCTGTTAACTTTCAGTTATAGCACTACCACAAACTATAACTCTTATTTATGTATTGGAATATTTGTTTATTGCCTTTTCCTCAATTGAAATGTAAGCCCCATGAAGGCAGGTACTTTATTTCTCTCGTTTACCATTTTGTTCTCACAACTTAGGACAGTACCTGGCACAAAGACATGTTTAACAGCCATTTGTCAAATATATGAATTAAAAAAAAATGAATGGACAAATAGATACATGGCTAAGTAAATGGATGACCAACAATTTCTAAGCAAATTAGTTTTATGTATTTCTAGAAGACACAGAAAACAACCTTCCATTTTCAGAGGGGGAAAAAATGCAACAGAAGGGACGTGGTATTTCCGCATGATCAGGAAAGCAGGATCCTTTCCCCAGATCTGGCATCTGAGAATTTTATTCCCAAGGAGGACAAGTTGCCAGAACTGAGCACAGCCAACTTCCACCTCTCTTTTTCTTTAACCATCCCATTAACAAAGTGATTTTCTCTAGAGTCTAGATCCAATTAAGAGCAAGGGCAGCAGAGAGGAGAACACTAAGTGAAGCAAAGTTAAAGATGTTTAGGCACATCCCTCTGGGGGACAGAGGAAGCTTTATTGGCATTCCTCCCCCTCCTTCTCTTTTTCACCCTCCATCCCCCACCTCTTAAAACTACTTTGCAGAAGCCATCAGGACAAAGAAGCACCCAGCATTCAGCTCAGGAACAGAAAATAAATACACTGGGAATACTCCATGGTCCCTGGCTGAATACAAAGCAGTGATTCAGCAAACAAGCTGTAGCCTCAATGAGAAGAGAGAGCCTGCACTGAACACAGCACCAGGAACAGAGAGAGAAAGAAGATACAGAGAGGGAGGGGGGAGGAAAGAAGGGAGGGAGGGAAGAAAGAAGGGAGGGAGGGAGGGAGAGAGGGAGGGAGGGAGAGAGAGAAAGAGAGAGAGAACATCTAATGTCTTCACCATCTTTCCTTCTTGTGATGTCTCCCATAATAACAAGTTTAAATGCAATCTTAAGTTAAAGAAGAAAGCGAATAGGAAATGGACTGATAATATTACTGCACAAAGGAATGGAGAATATATGGAGATAAAAAAGCATCAGTTTTCTCTAAAATGTAAGATGAGAATGAACTAGAGTCTAAAACAGGTGGCAGAAATAGATGATTTAAAAAGAGAAAATAAAGAAAAATAATATCATTTATTTAGATCAGAATGAATCAGGAAGCTGTGTTCCATTCATGTTCTATGGCCACTGACTTCAATTTTCTTGCTTAAAGAGTCTGAGCTTTATTTCCAACATATATAGTGGGGATAATGTGCACATCCTCTTTTTCTTCTTCACTAGGGTCTGCTGAGTACTAATTAGGGAAAGCACATGACATGTCTTTAGAACTTTAGAGCACTAGGTAAACAGTGTGCTTTTTTGAAGTGGCTGTACATTGTTGGTGCTGAATAAACATTAAATCACACTCAAGTTTTGAGTCCCAGCAAGAGAGAGCAGTTTATAGTTCACTGGGGAGAGATTTCAATTTCATTCCAGCGTTTCTAAGCTAGTGACGAAACGTTACTAATTTTCTGCAGCGCTTCTTCTCCAAGGGGCAATTATCTGTGGGGGAAAAAATCAGGGAAAACTCTTATTCATGAAAGCTGAATGTTTTATAACTGAGTAAGGGTCATAGGAAGATGCAGAAGAGAGCAGTATGTGGGTAAAAAGTGGAACTCAGATGAGTATGGGGCAGAAATTATAAGGAATATCTCTAGGTTTTACATAGAGAAATTCAGTCTTACACAGGACAACAGAGGAGATACTGTGGATTAAATATCAAGTTATTTACTCAACAAAACCTACAGAACCTAGTAAGTCCAATGCCCTAATGAGAGTGTTCGAAATCCAGGCTTTCCATTCTTCTGATTGATGGAGCTCTGTGTGCAGCAAATAAGGCTGGGTGCCAGTTAATACTCTGCATATTAAGAAAACTTTGGGGAGTGTGCCATTTTATTATAATTTCATTTCTCCTGTATGCAGACTTCCATTTCTCTTGCTTTTCAACTAGATTAAATACTGTAAATCACAGCTT
The DNA here is from genome assembly GCF_030028045.1 of Hippopotamus amphibius kiboko. NCBI lineage: Eukaryota > Metazoa > Chordata > Mammalia > Artiodactyla > Hippopotamidae > Hippopotamus > Hippopotamus amphibius. The sequence goes on along the minus strand of NC_080195.1, from coordinate 55,379,665 downwards.
TATTGATAGGAAAGAAGGTATTTGCATTACTCTTGAAAATGCCATGCCTAGGAGGCCAACTTCACTAATGAAAATAGAGTGGAGTTTGCCCAGCCAAATAAATTGCCTACTGTGAGGGGGCTGGGCACTGAGATCTGGTGGCGACACTAGATATCTAAGTCAAAAAGCTTTTGCTAGGCCATCCACTCTAGAAATGCAGTTATCACACATCAGCCTGAAAATAATTTCAAAAGAATAGCTCACCTTTGGTATTTTCATTGGCCCTAGAGGTTTCACCACCTCATATTTACTGACAACAGGGAAAAATGTCCAGCAGATGTCCTCTTGTCGCTCCATACCTTTAGCCATATAGGATCCACAGAATGGAACACAGCAACGAACACACTCCACTCTGTACCTACCATTAAAATGAACTATGGAGCACTTTCTGCATGTTCAGCTCTGTTCCAGGCAATATATGGGACACAGAAAACAAGGCTTTATGGAAATAGCCGCGATCCAAACCAGGATTTCTGAATAACTAGTTGTTTGACCACGGGAGAGTCACTTATTTCCCCTGGAGCTTTATTTCCTCTTCTTTAAAATGCAGACAATGTGAAATACTTGAGTAACATCAGTACAAGTATTGATGGAGAGATTACCCAGAATGAGGTATTCATATGGTCTCCAACCTTCCTTGATTCTGTGATTTAGGGAGTTTGCATTCTAGTCGAGGGTACAAGCTAAAATGCACACAACCATTAGCAAACGCTTAAGCATGGAACTATTTGGTATTGCCTAGAAGTTCCAAACTAAATGAACAAACAAAGAAACAAACAAGGAAAAGTAATAAAATAAGGATGGGATAATTACCGGTTTCTTAAAGGAAGAAGGGCTTAAGGTGAGTAGAATTTATGTAAATTGGAGGGGAAAAAAACTAAACCATACATCCTGAAGGAAAATAAAATAGTAATATAAGAAAGGAAACACGGGCATGGGTGGGATATCAACAAACACTCCTGACAAAAAGAGAGAACGAGTAGTACAGAGAGATACACTAAGGCCTTTGAGATTGAGGCCGATGGGACGGACACACCCTGGAAGCTGATGACAGTTTATTGAGGAAAAAAAAGGAACTAATAAAAAGCTGTGTCTGCAGAAGAATCCAAACAGTGGTGACCATCTAGCATGTTAGACTATAAGCTCTACATTATTTACTGCTCATGGCCGATACTCAATCCAGGGCCTAGCATAAAGTAAGAAACCAATATATAGAGAGACGAAGTCAGTTATGCACTGATAAAGGTGTGAAGCAGAGTGACAGCAGTGAGAATAAAGAAGTCCCTTTCCTTAGAGACAGCTTATTAAATTTGCCAAGCATAAAGAAAAATAAAAGAAGTAATAATAATAATAACAATAAAAACTGTAACAGCACTGCAGCCCAACTGGGAGACCAAATCTGAAACGTAAATATATCTTCTGTGCCTGCTCTATGTCTTCCTTCTTCACTCTGAACCCTGGAGTTGCCATCCCCATCTTTCCTAAATGTGAAGCAACATAACAGCTGTCAGCATCTACAGTGAGGCTGTATCTTGTAGTAAAGAACGGTGAGCTGAAGTAGTCTACAGTGTGGTGGGCTGTGATTATAATTACTAACCTTCCTCGAAGTAAAGAAGTGTGTCAGAAGTTTGAAAACAAAGATCCCCTGGGGTTTTCCTTCTAGCACACACCTGAGATCGGTTTACTCTATTTAGCTTGCCCTCACCTCTTTACTGAAGTGCCTGTCTTTCTAACTTATCTCCTCTGTCCCCATTTAAGCTTCACCACAACCTTTAAGACTCAGCTCTTTCATTAAAAACGTCTGTAGTAACACATCAGCCCACAGCAATTTTTGAAGAGCCATCTGAGCCACCATTAGAAATATATTGCTTTCATTGTTACTTAACTTTTCATATGTACAAGTTCCTTGATGGATTAAAACAGTATGGACCCAGATTTCTGTGCAGCCCGAAATTTATACAGCATGGAGTCTTTCTTAAAAAAAAAAAAAAAAAAGACAAATTAAAAATTAAAGGCAAAGCTTTGGAGTAGCTGGCCAGTGCAAGTGAAGAACCCTAAAGCTAAAGCTTCACTGTAAATTTACTTCTTTTGGACATTCATTTAATCCCCACAGAAGGTCTAACAAAGGATTCTGCATACTAACTACCCATGTTACACTCTTTCCCTTAGCAATTTCATTTATAGTTTAAACTACCCCAATAGGGAAACAGCTGATGATCCTCAGTAACTCAGAACTTTTCTGAACACTACCCTCTCAGATTCACTTGCCAATGGGCACCTCTACCTGAATACCAGTGGACCTATTCTTTCCTAGTGTAGAATGGTCTGCAAAGTTTCTAAATAAGAGGATCCTTCTATCATCAAACAAAGATTCTTACCTCTTTGTAATTGAGGGATTGTCCAGTAAAATAATAAAAATAAAATAAAATAAATAAAACTATCATATATTCAGAAAATCTTTAATGCATTTTTCATTATACTTGAGTCTACAACAGATTTGAAAAACAGCAGTTCATTCACATGTGAGGTATAGAATGTCTATACATAATACTTAAGGTATATATGGAAGTTTGGACACTCTGAGATGATTATGTAGCTTCCTAAGAGACTAGGGCTTGGGAACTGATCGCCTAAACCTTTCCTCTTAGGTCTAAGGCTGAAAGAAACGGAAACTTTATCCACAAGGAATTAACTCTGACATATTTAGGACTTTGTTAGATAATTCTTAGGATCCCTTGTCATCTTTTCACAAGCTCCATTTTTATTTTAGCATCCACAGGTTTTTCATTGGGAAACTGTGACATTCTTGGAAATATTTTCAGCTTTAGGCACAGATAACCCACTTTGAAATGGTGCTATCTGTGTTTTACTGAAATCCTGACACCCGATCCTTCCCTAATCTGCTTGCCTCTAACCTGTCCCCTTCTTTTCCTTTCTCCCTTTAAATCTCCGCTTTTGTTTGCCTGGACTTTGTGAGCTCTTTCAAAACTATTACCCCAAATGCCACACTATGCATTCAAAAGTCATCTGTTCCACAGACAAAGCTGTGCATCCATGCTCCTTTCACTGTAAACACTGCTAAGGCAATGACAAGGTAATTGGCTAAGCAACAGGAAAGAGACTGGTTTCACACTCTGATAATTGCTGTTTATAAATTTTAACAGTTGAACTTTTAGGTAAAGTCGTTTTACAAAAAGGGATAAAATAAGGACACATGCATATGAAAAACAAGAAGGCAAAAATGTTGAAGTTGGTGAAAGAGACTGGGTTCAGCAGGAGGTGGAAGTGTGTTTTACCTAGATGCCACTTGTTGGATGACCTCATATTCAGTGACAGCAGAGGTTATCTGAATTGTAAGAACAGAAAATAAGATGTACATTGCTCGCTTTTTCATTACTTATGGAGAAGGCACTTGATATGAAAAGTAAGGGAGTGATACAAATAAACCACTCCTCAGTTTAAGAATAACAGATTTACCCACCAGCAAATAAAGTCCATGGCCACTGCTGCCCCACTTCCATTCTACTGGAGATCATCTCTCACGATACTGCAGTCAGCAGAAAGAAGCTTCTTAAATCAAACAGTGGAAGATGACTTAGTCCTTTCAGGGCTCAGACAGATTAGAGAGGTCCAAGGCCTAGGGAATCTAAGGCCTCGGTATAGGAAGAGAGCCAACAGGAAGCATGGATTTGGAGGTAGCAACATGTTCTACTCTTCGGGGCAGTAAGTGAGATAATAATTTCAGCCATGTTGACCAAGAGTTTGAGACAGGGTGAAGATTTGAAGGTTAACAAAACAATATCTTGTTTTCAAATTTTTTCTTTTATTTATATATATATGTTTTACAGTAGGTCCTTGTTGGTTATCTATTTTAAATATAGTAGTGTCATTTCCAAACTCCCAATCTATCCCTCCCCCCACCCTTCCCCTTGGTAAACATAAGTTCATTCTTTAAGTCTCTTTCTGTTTTGTAAATAAGTTCATTTGTTTTCATAATTTTTAAATTAAGATGGCAGCAAGATGGCCACAGGGTGGACTTCAGGCAAAATTACGTTAATATGTGTGCTGAAGTAATAGAGGTAGTCAGAAGATGTAAGCAATGAGGTCACCATTGACCTGATCAAACTCTATGAAGTTGGATGAATACAAAAGTATCTTTCTGAGATCAGATTTGATTTTGATATTCTTCCACACAGGAAGATACAACATCGAAATAGATCTTCTGTTTTAATGAAACACAGCCCCTCTCTCTTGAAATGTTTGCAAAGTCTCCAGTGGGAAGAAAGTAGTAAAGGTATGAATTTTAAAACCCACTGAAAAATGATTAGAGAATCCAAATCTGAATGGAATTCTTCATAAGCAATCAAGTTATAAAGGGATACCAGCAAAAATAAAAAAATAAGCATACATAAAATAAACTAGAATAAAAATCCAGAATATCACAAAAGAGTAGTAGCAAAGATATAGAGAAATCAACTTCAACTTTCTACTACATAAAGGGTCTTTTTGTTTTTGTTTTTGTAATAACATTTCTCAGTAGTGGTTACCTGGACTCTGCTTAAATACAAAATGACTACAAACTTATTTCTTCACGAGGAAATCGATTCCACGTGGCAGAGTCACAAATGACATTTATAAAATAAACACACATATACATACATATATATATATATAGTTGACCCTTGAAAAACATGTGTTTGAACTGCACAGATCCACTATACTTTTATTTTTTCAATAGTAAGTAGTACAGTACTACATGATCCTTGGTTGGTTGAATCTGCTATTGCAGATACAGAGGAACCTAGGATACAGAGGAACCAAGTATACAGAGGCGGGTTTTTGACTTCGCTGAGGTTCGGGGCCCGTAACCCCCACGCTGTTCAATGGCCAACTGTATAGAATCATCCATAGGTACCCACAGGGGATTGGTTCCAGGACCCACCATGGGTACCAAAATCAATGGATGCTCAAGTACCTTATATAAAAATGGTATAGTATTTGCATATAACCTACACACATGTTGCCATATACTTTAAAGCATCTCTAGATTATTTAGAATAACTAATACTATGTAAGTGCTTTGTAAATAGCTGTAAATACAATGTAAATGCTATGTAAATCATTGCCAGCACTCTGACAAATTCAAGGTTTGCTTTTTAGAACTTTCTGGAATTTTTTAAAAATATTTTCTTTCCACGGTTGGTTGAACCAACGGATACGGAGAGCCAACTGGAATTGTAGATCGTTCTTAACCTAGTCTTATAATAACCTTCTGGGATAAGAAGGTAAATATTATTATTATCATTTCATTTTATAAATAAAGGTCTTGAGGCCCAGTAGGGATAAGTTATTTGCCCATATTTACAGAGCTGGTAATTGGTAAATATGATACTTGGCGTTAGGTCTCCTGGCTCAGAAGCTGTCTTATTTCCATTCTGTCATTAAAAAAAAAATGTTCATACTTTAAAAATCATTCAAACTGATTTCCTTATTTAAATGATGTTCTGTTTAAATTATAAACTACCTTCAATTCTTTGCTTTTCTTTAATCTCTCTTTTCTTTCTTTCTCTCACTTTTATTGTTGTGAATGAGATATGGTATCAATACACACACACATGAATAATGTTCCTTTTTACACAGAGTTACAATTTGCCTCCCTATAGCTTGCACCAATTTTCACCTTATAATGCTGTCAACAAAGAGAATCCTTTTATCTTTGCGTTATACACATGGTAGAAAGTTTGCTTCCTGTGTTTTTATCCAAATATTGAACATGGCCAATGACAACCACCATCAATCAGTTTCTTTGTCATGATTATTCAATCAACTGAAACAAAAATCATTATGGACACATAATCTTTTCATACGTCTACTAGGACAAACCTGTCAAAATACAGATACTCAGAGTGAATGGCATTCCCCTGACCTACCAATCTGGAATTTTATTTGTTTTAAAGAAATTGATTGACCATGTTATAGTTCGTTCCCAGGGAACCCAGGTGGCTCCTAGTGATGGATCACTAACGAGGACAATATTGTATGCCACCAATACTGTGAGACCGTTTCTGTTTTCTACAGGTTTTCAGATGTTAGTAATAGTATTTCTACAATCACGTTATCAAGTTATTTTAGTGACCTAGGTTTCTGAACTTGTTTATATTACTCTAATCATTTCTTTATATGCCTGGATCTTTAACATTGAAAAGGATATAAAAGCATAATTATGATAATTTTCCTTGATAAACAAATTGAAATTTAATTCAAATTCTTATTTTTCTCTTTCAGTGGCCAGCTTATCTTCAGTAGGGATGCTAGTTAACAGATCACTAGATCTTTCGGTGACTGAGAAGGAAAGAAAACAGAAACGTAGTCTAGAATTGAGAACACAAAGAATTGATTTTAATTTTTAAGTTATTTCTCATTTAGCTAAGACAGTACTAATTTTTATCCTTTAATACAAGTAGAAAATGATGTTATATGATTTTACTTTTTAAGGACTATATGAAAACCAAGATGTAATAGAAACAATATTAAGTCTGACTTCTATTACAAGATAATTTTGGCTGTTGCATAATGATTAATTAAAAATAAAACATATTAACCAAAACCAATTCAGAAAGCCATCACATGATACTTTTATATATTTTATCTGTTTACATCCTTGAAAACCTGGAAAATTTGGTTTTCTGAAATAAACTTCTCCAATCATTAGTGCATCAAATTAATTTGGTTCCTGTTTAACTGTGCTATGACCCAAGTTCACAATAATATTCACATTTATAATCTGTATATGTAAATTTTATGTACATATGAAAGGCACATGTATGCCTTTACTTTTTATATATAATTATAAATACATGCTGAAAAACTGAAAAGTAAAATTAAAAAATCTTGTGTTCAAACACATCTATACAATATAGATTAAGTATGCTTGTGACACAAGTTGTTTACACATAACAGATTCTGTATAAATACATACTCTTATTTTTAGAATTATATTTTGAATTTTTTTATTATTATACAAGAATTAAGGCATTAATGCAAAAATATTTGTTTCCTACACTATGACATTTATAAGATAAGTAAGGAGTTTATTTTTTTTTAATTTGAGCATATCATCATCCCATTCATAACATCACGCATTTCGTCTGATTCACTCAACAATATAAAGTCACTTTATCAGACCAACATCTTTGTTTAATAGGCAAGTAGGAATTATAACAATTTTGGAGTGTTGAAACTATGGAGTCTAATTCCCAACTTTCTACAGACAATAGTTTTTGTGGAACTAAAGTCTAAGTCTCTTGATGTTAATTTAGAAATTTCTCTAATCTAGCAACATCCAATAAACTTTAGGCAGTTCCTTGTCATGGTAATGATATTAGATACTAGTTCATCAGAGCAGAGTCACAAAAGGTACATAGAAGAATAAAGGTCAAAAAGAGAGTCAAAGAAAAATCCGTTCATCTGCTAAGTTAATGATTCAGCAACAGAAAATGCTGCCCTGAAGACATGCTCAAGCAATTTCATCTTGAACATATGTAAGATGACAGCAACCTCTGGTTATCTCAGGACAAAGACCAGCCATAAACTGGCAGCCATCTGTGGCTCAAACCCTGTAAAATATCTGCCCTGATGTCGATATGCTAGGACGAGGTATGACTGAAGAAGCACAAAAATTAGAAATAAGGAAACCAGTTATTTTTCCCAATCAGTATTTTCACATGTATTTCGGCTATTCATGACTTAGTACTGAACTGTATCACTTCCATTGTTATCTTTGTTCCTGGAAAAGTAGTGTGGCAAAGAGTAGTATGTCTAAAGCACAACTTCAGAAAGGATGTTATTAACTTTAGATAACTTCAAGATATAAACATTTAATGTGGAAATGCATCATCAAAAATTATAAGGAAATAAATATGAACGCATTTTTGTATGAAAAGCTGGGTTGCATTTTTCCCTCTGACCTAATACAAATAACGCCCTTGTGCATTACGGCAAGACGCACAAAAGGGAATCTGGGATTATTACAAAGCCCACTGTACATTCAAGTTGGACCTTCTCCAGGAGTGAGTAATGAACCCTACACTGCAAACCTCAGGTAGGCTTCATTGTTCAGTATGAATAATTACTTGAGTTGAATGCGTGTGAGTGATCTGCCCCTTGCCTCATTTCACAACAACGTAGAACAGATGAGGTGAATATACCTGTTGCACAGTCCTGTTCCCAAATCGCCAACTTAGTCCCTGAAAGTCCACAGCCACCGCTAGAGGGAGAAAGTCTCAGCAGTTCCCGGAAAGTATACCCCTTCTCTTACAGCTCCCTGCAAGGCTGAGCTCACTCTTCAGACAGTGGATGTACCTCACTTCAGGAGCACGGAGTGACTCTTAGCTCTGACAGAAGCTGCTAATCTATCAGAGGAAGGAGCATACTTTGTCTGGGCTTCTGTGACTGAAGCTTTGGGATTCTCCAAAAAAAACCCCAAACAAACAAGAAAGCTGTCCTTGAAAAGAGTAGCTGCAATGAAATGTTCAAAGTATTTCCAGCCAACCCCCGTAATTCACTCCACTACTGATTAGAAGAGACTCAGTTTCTTATTTTACTACATCTTCTTCAACCACACATCCATCATCACTTCAGGGGTGGCTGAACTCACCGGTAACCTAACTTCCTTCATCCATGTCCCCTTCTACTTTGTTTCCTCTTTTATAAAGCAATTTCTGCTCTGCTTGATTTATAGTATGACTATTCCTCTCTGTTCAATTCAGTGAGCAAATATTTACCTGAGCATCTACAGGTACTAAGCTAAATTTGAAACGAAAAGTTAATGAAAATGAGACACTGCCTTTGCAGGGCTGAGAGTACACATGAAGCAAGATACAAGTGAATATAATTTTTAAGTGTAGTAAATGCTGCATTGAGGTATGCATATATACTGCAGTCATCCCACTTCCGGGTGTATACGTGAAGGAAACAGAATTAGTATCTCAAAGAGATATTTGCACTCCTGCACTCTTTGCAGCATCATTCAAAATAACTAAAATAGGGAAACAACCTAAGCATTCACTGATGTATGACTGAATAAAGAAAGTATGAAACCTATATCTATATACACACAATGGAATATTATCCAGCTATAAAAAAAGGACATCCTGCCATCTGTGACAATGTGACTGAACCTGGAGGACATTACGCTGAGTGAAATAAGCTAGACAGAGAAAAACAAATTCTACATTATCTCACTTATATGCAGAATCTAAAAAAGTCACAGAGGCAGAAAAGTAGAATGGTGACTGCCAGGGGCTTGAGAGCTGGCAGAAATGGGGAGATATCTGTCAGAGGATGTAAACTTTCAGTCATAGGATGAGTATGTTTGGGGGATCTAAAGTATACAGCATGATGACTATGGTTAATAATGTTGTATTGCATATTCGAAGGTTGCTAGCAGAGTCGATCTTGGGTGTTCTCACCCCACACACACACGTAACTATATGAGGTGATGGATGTGTCAATTAACTTGATTTTAGTAATCATTTCATAATTGATACATATATCAAACCATCCTGTTGTACACCTTAAGTATATAAAATTTTATTTGTCAACTGTATCTCAGTTAAGCTGGTGGGGGGGAGCGGTGCAGAGAGGCTATCAGCAATAATAAATAAGGTACTTAGCCCACTCTGGGGAAATTATGGAAGATTACGTCAATTAGATCGCGCCAGAGCTAACCTTGAGCCTAGAAAGAACAGCAAAGAGGCAATCTAGCAAAGAAGTATGGTGGGAGGGGTGGAGAGGGGGAAAGGAGAGGTTCCAGGCAGAGAGAGCATCGTGATGAAAGGAAAGAACCAGCATTGTGTGCGCACACACACTAGTGTTCTCATGAGCACCGTCTGTAAGTGGTTCCGAATTAGTGGACACAGTGAGGTAGCAGGTCGCAGAGAGTTATCCAAGCTAAGGGGCTCTGACTTTATGTTGGGGATGATGAGAAGCCTTTGAAGGATCTGGTGACATTTCTCAATTGATACTGGAAAACAATAGCCCTAGGATAGTCAGGTGAGCTTGGGTTCACGGTTCTGCCAACTGCCTGGAGCCTGGAAGGACTAAGTAGGCTAAAGATGTACTCCAGCAAGGTTGTCTATGGCAGGCATTAGCAAGTAGTGTCAATTTCTGTTTCATTTCAGACCTTTGTCTTCATCGTTACCCCACAAAGCTGGACCAGGTTTTATGATTACACAACTTACACAGCAAGAGTTTAAAAAGATGGGGCTCGCACTCCGAGATGCATCTCTGTCTCACCCCTTGTTACAACAGCTTTGACACAGAGCTTCAGTTCTAGGGACTACATCCCTCTCTTTCATTCCTTGACCAAGTTACCTATCTTGGTAATATGTTTTGGAAATACCCCTTATTACTGAGGACTCTGCCCTGTTCAAGTCACTGCTTAAGCCAAGGACTCTGTTTTGTCTCTGAGCCTCAGTCTTGAGGCTAGGAGCTGACAGACGTCCCTGTAACACTGCCTGCCTCCATGGGGGGCTCACTGAAAGCTGCTGACCTGTTATTTTCCCCTTCCTGTGCCCTGCCCTTTTTCTTTGTGTACCACATTGTACTTCCTTTGGCGCCACCGCTCACCTGCTAAGAAAGCTTCATGAGACCTTGTCCTGCATGTCACACCAGAAACTCCCCAAGCACCTGCAGCAGTGTCTCCACCATCCCAAGAGACAGGTCTAGATCTATTTCCAGTTCTTCCCAGATTACCACCATCAGTCCCAACTTTAGCCCAAAGCAACTTTTGTACAAATTAGAAAAGAAAAAAGTTCTACGTTCCTGAAAGAATTTGATACAATCTACAGTGTCTGCAATGGGTAGAATACCCTTTGAGGCTGTGCAAAGGGAGAGCCTGCCAACTGAGACCAGAACCTCACTGCAGCCATCCTAGTCGGATCTCCAAGAGGGACAAATCATAGGAGACTTAAACCAAGCAGAAGGTTGTAAGTAACAATTAGAAGGTAGAGTTGAGGAACTCAAAAGAAGTACTGGGCCAAAGGGCTGAGAATTCTGATAAGAAAGCTGAGTAACAGACAGAGGCATCAGAAGCAAGAAGGAAAGGAATTAAAAAGAAAACAAAAGCTGTTGAGGCCAGGAGATCCTGTAGAGGTTCTACTAAATACAAGAACAGCTTTGAGAATATGATACGACGGAGGCTGCAAGTAAAGAAAACCCATTTGGTTAAGATAGATGGTGAACATGGGAAAGATGGAGCATTTCCTGAAAAACTCCTCTTTGACCAGCACCACCTGGATGACTCTCCACAGGTAAGTTCAGCTTGGATTTGCAGGGACGAGAAGAGAAGAGAGGAGAGTAAGGAGAGGGTAGAGAAAGGGAGATAAGAGAAGAGAAGAAAGGAGAGGGGAGGGAGGGAGAGAAAAGGGAGGAGGCAAGGGGAGGGGAGGGGAGGAGAAGGACGGGGAGGAGAGGAGAAGGACGGAGAGGGGAGGAGGGGCAGAGGAAGGAAAAGAGAGAGGGAGAGACATTTTAGTATAATTTTTTAGGGGGGTAAAAAATGGCATATCATGGAATAACATGAAAACCAGGAAGACGATTTTCAGTTCTTTGTTTGGAATAAAGAGCTCTGAAATGAGAAATAGGAGGCATGAATTCTAGTTCTCAAATGGTCACTCAGATCTTTAGACAACCAACTAAATTTTTCTCCTCTCAGTTACATCACTTTAAAATGAGTGGGTAGACTTCCTAATCTCCAAGGCCTTTGCTGTTCTAAATTTCTGCTAATCTACCCTATAGTAATTAACAAATCCTGAAGCAAAGTATTTTCTTCTGCAAAGGTTAATCACTCATTAATTTGAGATTATGTTTTGATTACAGGTGACTACAAAAAAGTGTTCACTCATACTGCACTGCTGATAACAAACTCAACTATACTCTAAGATACATATGACTTTAAAGGACAGGAAAAGAAATGATACAAACATCAAATGGCCAACCTTAACCACAGAAGTAAAAATAAAAAGCGTATTTTATTGTTTTCTAATGTTATAAAAGTTATTTCCTACTGTGACTATAATGATAATAATCTTATTAAGAGCTTACAATTTATGCCATTTTATAGTTTACAAAACACTTGGATACATAGTATCTCATTTGATGATAAAAATCTGGCTTGTGTAGTAGGCCGAGTAACTGTCAGTTATACTCATTTAATAGAACAGACTATTTAAAGATGTTTAGATCTTGATCTTCTGACTACAGTTGGCCCTCTGTATCCACGGATTCTGCATCCATGGATTCAACCAACTGCGGACTGAAAATATTTGGAAGGAAAATTCCAGAAAGTTCCAAAAAGCAAAACTTGAATTTGCAGGAGCACTGGCAACTATTTACATAGTATCTGCATTTTATTTACAACTATTTACATAGCATTTACATTATATTAGGTATTATAAGTAATCTAGAGAGGATTTAAAGTATCCTGGAGCATGTGCATATGTTACATGCAAATACTATGCCATTTTATATAAGGGACTTGAGCATCTGAAGATTTTGGTATTGAGGGCGGGTATTGGAACCAATGCCCCGAAGATACCACGGGATGACTCTACTTGTTGAACATTCTTAACTTACATCCTTGATAAAAATTCTTTATCGTTGAAATAAACACTAGTCTATTAGAATTCATCTCAACTTGTAAAGTTGAGATGAATTCTACAAACATCTAGCTATTATTTTGTAAATCATATTTGTGGCAAATGTGACAACATAAGTACACAAAAGTAAGCCTGTTTGAATAAGACCAAAGAAATTTTCCTTGACTAATAGTCTCTTTTCTCCCATTAAAAGAAAAATCAAAAACTGTTTTGTATCTTTTGTGTCTTGCCTAACATAAAGGAAAGAGAGAATACAACAGATTTTAAAAATCAAGTTTTAATACTATGTCAAGAGAGACTATGTAAACTGAATCCATGTTAAAACAGTCACTCCATTTTCCATGACATTGTAGGGATGAGACTGTGTGGTAAAGAAATGGATCTATGATGATCTCGTTCCTCTCTCTCAATTGAACTTGTACATCTTTGCTGATGAAATATTTCCCAAACAACACACATGACTATAATTTTTTGCTACCTATCTAGTAAGTGCTGCCCTGAACATGGTTTGTAAAAGAGATTTTTCAACCGGTAAAGCAGCAGTTCTCAGCTCTGTGTAAATATAAGAATCATTTTTTTAAATAGCTATGTCCGAGCCCCACCCCAAACTAATTTAATCAGAATTTCTGAGAGTAGGGAATACGTGCTTCATTATTTTTTCAAAGGCCTCCAGTAGAGTGTAACATGCAGCCATGGTTGTGAACTCTCTACAGCAGCATTTCTCCAACTTTCGTGTGCTTATGAATCACTTCAGATCTTGTTAAAATGCAGATTCTGATTTCGTAGGTCTGGAACAGGCCCTGAGATTTTGGAATTTAGCAAGTGACTGTACGATACGAAGATGCTCACAGAACACACTTGTAGCAGCAAGAGTTGGTGATTCTCAAACTGGGGCCCAGCCCTGCAGCATCAGCAGCATCTGAGAACTTGTTACAGATGTAGACTTCAGTCCCTACCAGAGACCTGTGCAATCAGAAACTCTGAAGGTGGGGGCCAGGCAGTCTCAGTTTTCATAAGCACTCCGGGTAATTTGGATACACCTTCAACTTTGAGAAACTCTGGTATAAAAAAAAGAGCTTCCTAAAGTCTAAACAACTGACTACATGTGGTTGGAAAACCACTAACACTTTACGCTTTATGTAGCAGTTTACAATTCACCAAACTGAACTACTTTACCTCTTATGGGCTCTTTAAAACAATCCCATAGAGTCATTAAAATAGGTAATTTCATCATTTTATAAATGAAACTGAAGCTCAGAATATTTAAGAGATGTTCTGAAAGTCATGTAGCATGCAAGGATAGATCCAAAATGAGAGCTCAACTCTTCTGAGTTGTACAAAGGAACAGACAGAATATTCAGAGGAGAACAGGGCCACAAGCTGTGGCCTGAAAGGGAAGACTCTCTCAGACTCAGGTGATGACAGTGAAGGGGACCAGCACACATTCAGGCAACCTCCTATCAGGTGAGTCACAGACATTCGTACTTGGAGCTCTCAAAGACAATAGCAAAATGCACTAATCCTTCTTTTGCCTGAGTTTGCTATTATGTGGACCCAGCTTCAAGAAACACAAATGTTTTAATCCTCACCAACTGATTTAGTGGATGAGTCAATCTTCGGTTACTCACTCCACAATGGTAAAAATAGTTCATTCAAAGTCAAATTACATAGAACAATCACCTTAACATGCGCTATATGTATGTTTCATACTTACAGAAACACAAATTATCACAGTTTCTATTTGTCACATGAGATATGCCTGCTGTGTTCCTCAGGACATAAATGAACAGCAAGTGATATAAGTGCACAAACATCCTTTAAAAAAATGTATATAATCTGCCATATTTTTAGACAACACATAGTAGACTTTACTCCATTATTTACCAAATGTATTTGATAAAGGACTCAATGGGGAATGAACAGTCCTTAAAATATCGGTAATAACCTCTAAATTTTGATTACCTTTAGTGAGTTAGCTACAGAAAAGAAAACTTCCTAATTGTCTCAAACTCTCCCTGTAGACCCATGCCCATAAAGTTTGTTTTCAAATAATGAATAAATTATAAGTGGTAGAAAAATCACATATTGTGTCAGGAGTTAGTTTGATTGTTGATAGCTTCTTTGTGAATGTAGGCGTGCCAGATGCTTTATAGAAGAGAAGCCATTTTCCCCTTAAATCTGCACAAAGTTTTTATATTTTACTGTCAAATAATCACATATTTTTAATGTTTCTGCTTTTTCTCCTGATGTAGAAACAAACAAGGAAATAAAGACCAAGGATTTTGAAAAACTAAAAATTTAACTATTTTAAACTCAGGTACTTAGTTTCTTACACCTAACATTTATTAGGTACATTTACATTTAAATGGGAAAAATGTTACCACCATAAAAGGTTTTATAATATCCTGAAAATATCAAATCGGGTCAGAACTATGAAATAAATTCAATTTCAATACCCCCCATTTTAAATATTTAAAGTCACAACACTAGGGTGGACCTTCTGCATGTTACCACATACGCACTTATGCAATATGTCCAGATACGTATGTATATGCAATTTTTACAAAGTTACCTTATGAGCAGATATATTGGGGTTAATTATTTTATAATGATCTTTTCAGCCATATGCTGCTAATATTGAAAATAAGAGTTAGTGGGACTGTTAAAAATAAAATTTTAAAGGTTGAATTGAAACACTATTTGTATTTTGCCTTAACTTATCAAAAGAGCTACATGGTTTCAACCCGCCAAGATTAACCAGGAAGTGAATCCCTGTGGGAGCCTGTGTGCAAGGATAGAGGGTTGGAAGGACCGGTGCTAGAAACTCACCCAGTAACTGATGAACTCTTACACTTGTAGGGGTGGCAGTGAGGCAGGTGGGCTCTCTTCAGAAAAGCAATTGAGACTTCCCCACCAGTAAAGTCCTGTGGGTAAATGTGTCTCCCACTTTACTGTGCAAACACGTGTAAATGCAGATTCTAGTTCAGCAGGATTTAGGAAGGCACCCCAGGTGCTGCTGCTGCACCACTGGTCTGTGAATCACACTTTGATCCTCTGCCTTTGAGATGGAAGATGGTGCTGTGGTTTCCTTTAACTCTTAAAGGATCTCATAAAGGCGGTCAAAAAGACCTAGAATCTCTTCTGGGTAACAACAGGGTTAGGTTGGTATACACAAGATTCTCTCTCTTTCCATCTAGTTTTGTCACCTTCATTCTACAGTCCTTCTTTTCTTTTTCCTAAAAGATAGAAATTACTGAGCAAGACCCCAACACTAGCATATAGTCTCCTATCAAGATGCACATGTACATCAAAGATCATAATTATACAAAAGTAAGCATCAATTCCCCCCCAAAAAAACACGTGTTTCATGGAAGTAAGGCAGTGAAGGTAAATGTTTTGGGGACAGTTAGCCAAACTCCTGTCACTGGACCACCAGAATTACAAACCTCCTTTGTCTCCAGTTGCCATTTCAGACCATTCAAGGCCACAGATTCACTGAGAGAAGATTTTTTTCCCCTTGCCATTTCACTTTCTCAGTGCCAGACATCTACTGTGGCTTCCAATGAATCAAGTTCTCCTTCCTCTCCTCCCCTGGAAGCTCCTGCTCCCAGTAAAATGTCACAAATAAAGTGGAAGCAAGCCTTTCCCAGGCTAGACTTGTAAACAGAAAGCAACAGTGCCATTCTTCACCAGGAAACTGACCCACAAAGCTTACTGGACTCAGTTAAAGAGATTGAGAAGAAGGTCAGCTAAGAAAACAAAGGGAATTCTCTCCGTATTACTTCTGATAGAGCTCCACCAACCCAGAAACGAAGCCTTGTCCAAGGCAAAGGAAATTAAAAAAAGGGCATGTTAGGTGAGCTCTAGGAAAGCAATGGACTCTCAGAGGTGACTTCTTTGCACGCTCTGTTTGTCTGTCATCTCTTTCCCAGGGAATAACTGCTTCTATATTTATTTTCTATTCTCACTACCCCCCCCATTTCCACACTGCAATGTCTACTAAAGTGTAATGCTTAAAAACTCCATTTCTTTTGACCCATAGACACACAGAAGCACAGATACATCATATACAGATATTGATGTAGTAAGAGTGCCTCTCTTAGACATAGACTTGTATGACTACAATGTACGAAAATATAAGAATATCTTTTTTCTTCTAAATTAACATTTACATGCTTATCTAACTCTGATAACTATAGCTTAAGATATAAATGATGCTGACTTAGAACTTACAAAGTTCATGGTCATTTAAATAAAAACTTATACACCCAGAGTATTCACTTTTCCCATATTCATTCTTATAATCAGTGAAAACAAATCTTTCTAAGAATAGCATAAATGTACATAGAATGCTTCATTTGTAAAGGGTTAATGATATTAGGGAATATGAATGCTAGCAGTTGATATGGCATGCTTATGTGTTTGCAAAAACATTTTCTGCATCATGTCCAAATCCCTTTGCAAACGGATAAATTACTCTATAAATCTTATTACTCCATGTGGATAAATCACACATGCAGGTTTTACAGGGTTGGAGAGCTAGAAGGGAAAATGCACTTTGGATAGTAGGATCTTTGGGATTCATAATCACCCAGTGCTCAGGAAATGAAGAAAGGAGTACTTACACATTAAGATCGTCTTAGTTTTTATACTCTGCAGCAACATAAACACACACACACACACAGCATGCACAACATGCACAACACACACATTCCTCTCTAACAAGGCGAGAGATCCCAAAGCAGGACACTGTGACAGCCAACCAAATTTATTTCTGAGAAAAGCAAAGAAAACTTTGCTGCTGTAGGCAGCTCTGCTACAGAACTGCTCCCCGATGCCCCAGGGTTTATGCACTATCAGCTTCTTGCACACAGATTAGAGGCTTCTTTTCTATCGGATGCTGCTTTTTATTGCCACAACAAGCAATATTAGCCAGATAGACAGACTGACACTAGGTCATTTTATTTGGATGAAATGAGATTTTAAAGGATCTCCAAGGAGGAAATTTTCTTTCATTGCTATTATTTATTTATTTAGCCTCTGACAGAAATTCAAGGAAAGCTATTAAAAAGGACAAAGAGTATATGCAGTGGACAGAGACGGGAAGAGAGAAAAGAAACACAGGAAAACTGGTGAGGAGCTTTTTAGAAACAGAATTATGGCTAGGCTCCATCTGAGTTTCTCCAGCTCACTGTCCCTTATAGGGGTCAAACTCCAAGGACTTGGGACTCTTCCTTTCCAAATTTCAATCCCAAATTATATTTCAGAGTTTGGCAGAGCCGCATAAAGATGCTGAGGTCAATAATCATTCTGAAATCTCCATTTTATGCCAGGTTAATTCTTTCCTAACCTCTGTGCTTAACACTCCTATTCTTAAATATAAGCAATTTGGCAAGTTCCTTTTTTTTTTTTCCTTCTCTTCATTCTTGGGTTGATTTCTATCCACATTTCAGAAAAGGCTCAGTAACCAACCAAAGTTCTAAGATTGATTTATTGCCCTCGATGTCAATGAGAAGATCCTTACTGAAAGTCTCCTATCCAAACTATTGCTGGAGCAGAGTGAGAGCCTTTATGTACATGTCGACACGTACATACACACACCCCACGGAGAATGCAATACTGCGTACCACTCTCTGAGAGCCCATCATTCAACAACTCTTCTTTCTCAATCCAGGAGCCCCAACAAAACTCTTAAGTGCATAGCATCTGCAGTCACAAAAGCAAGCATACTGCCCAAGTGTCACTAATACCACAGATGAAGTTAGGCTTCCTCGGGAACAGAAACGAGATCCTAGGAACCAAACACCATGTAACCAACCCTGCTGATCCCTGACAGGGACCAGAACCCCCTTGAAATTTGTTGCAAGATACCTCAACCAGTCCGTAAGAAGCACGCGCGCGCGCGCGCACACACACACACACACACACACACACACACACACACACACAACCCCCCCACAAGCCTGCAGCATCAGGAGCTGGAGTTCAAGGAGAAAACACACACACACACACACACACACACACTCAAGCGCCGCAGAAAAGTTGCCCGAAAGCCCTACCTGAGGATGGCCGTGTCCCCCTGCCTCACGGTGATGTTGTCGGTGCCTCGGTTAAAATCCACGCTGCGAACGGGCAGTCCTGTGGGAAGAAGGCAGAGCAATCTCAGTAGGACCAGCGGCAACTGTTTCCGATCAGGCTGAACTCTGGCGACCATGGTGGCCACGCCGCGGTGCGGGTCGCGGGCTGCTCGGAGCGTGTGTGGCTGCTGCTCGCCGAGAGGGCTCTACAAACCGAGGGCTTTCATCCACGGCGCAGGCGGCGCGCGCTTTGCCAACCTGCGGTCCTTTCCACTTTGCTTCCCTCTTTCCCTCGCTCAGTCTCTCTTCCCTTTAAGACTTAACAAAGCCCTCACCAAACCCGAGCAGAGGTGGGAAAAAGTCAAAGGAACACAGTTTTAAAGGAGAGACTACACATATAAAACCCCCTAGAAAAGATGAAGAGAAGGCGGCAAAAAGGAAGGGGTTCTCTGGTCTCTCTGTGGCCGGATGCTCCTTTGCCGGCGTCTGCGCGGAGCCTCTTCCCTCCGTAACCCACTTTCCCGGGCGGGCGAGGGAGCCGGTACCCAGCCTGCCAGCGAGTGTAAAGAAACCCACACAGCAGCGGCAGCAGCCCAGAGCCTCCCTCCCCCTCCTCCCCTTCCTGTTTCTCCCTCCAGTCCCTCCCTCCCTCCCTCCTCTCGGCACCTCCCCCGCTCCCCCCTCCCCGCCCCGGGATTTCAACAGCCCCTCCGCGTCATCCCCTCAGCCCTCCCCTCAGCGTGGCCCCTCGCTTTCCACAACTGCCCCCTTCAGCAGCAGCCAGCCTCTATGAAAGCCTGATGAGCCTTTAGGTTGTCAGGACAACAGCTCCATCTGAGGCCTGGCTGATTTCCTTAAGAAGAGGGGATGGAGCTTGGAGGTACTGTGCAAGAGAAAGGGGAGAAGGAGAGGGACTCAAGCTATAAAAGAACGGGAGAAAGAGTTCAGGGAAGAAGAGGCGAAGAGTGAAGAAAGAAGGAAAAAGGAGATGAGGAGAGCATGCCAGGAGAAGGCAAACCTTGACAGATGGAGGGAGTGAAACAGAGAAGGACAGGAAAGCCTGAGGGGTGGAGGGGGACCAGTGCTGAAAGATGGGATGAGGAATGTGAAACAGTGGAGTCTGAGATTAAACGCCAAAGTCGATTTCAAAACGAAATATTCCTGGCAACTGGCTTTTCATGCTCACATCTTGTTCGTTCTTTCCTCTCTCCTACACTTTCTTTCATAGGATTAATAAGGTTTATTTTCTTTCCTTCCTTTATCCCCTCCCCCTCTTGGAGCCCCCTTATGAAAGATGGATTGGACACAATGCTGGTATTGAGTGGTCTGGAGTGTGAATGCTTGGTTTGTCTTTTCCAAATGCCAGCCTCAGCAGCTGATCCCTGATCCCTAAATCAACTTCACTCTCCAGGAAACCCTTGCTCAGTCCCACACAGGAGGAGTGGTATTAAGGATTATTGTTTCAACGTCACGTTGCTGTTGCTTCCCAAATTTTTACTGACACTTGCTTCTTAAAATGTCCATATGCAAGGAAGGATATTTGTATATCAGAGAGCTTGTCACTTACAGGGTGCCACTAAGGCTGCATAGAGCACCTCAGTGAGTGGAAAACAGGTGACCATCATTTGTCATTCCTTCCATTCCAAGAGTCAATCCAAGTGATGGGGGCCATGAGGGGCCTGCAGTGTTAGTCAGTCACGTGACCGCCCCAGACTATTAGACATCTCCCTCGGTACCCACGCTGAGCATGAAAGATGGGAATGGACTCACCCAAAACGTTTTGGATTTTATTAATTTGAATAGTTAAGGCATTCACATGGTACAAAAGTCAAGTGGTACAGAATGCTGTAGGGTGAATTGTAGCTATCTTTCCTATCCCTGTCTTTAGGCAACCCATTTCTCCTATTTGGAGGCAACAAACATTTCCAGGTTTTTATACATCTTTCCTTAAATATTGCGTGTACATACAAGTAAAAACACAAATACACAAACACACACTCACATATTATGTTCACCTCTCTTATTTACACAAATGATTAGCCAAGGACATTAAAAAAAAAAAAAAAGGCATATGTTTAGGAATCTGTATCAAACTTAACCAGAGTACAAGCCTAAGAAGGCATTCACTGTGCTAACACCAGCCTTGTCCCTCCAGAATATTCAAAGAATTTATCCGCTATATTTGTCAATTTAAAAGTTAGATTCACTCTTACTGATTATGTAAGGAAAGGAAGGAAGACCTTTTGTTTTTTAAGAAAAGAACTTGAAGTTTGGAATCCAAATTGTCACAAATTCAAGATTGGTGGAATTCAATTAATTTTGTTTGTGCTATGCATTAAATTTTATATAAATTAAGTTGTCTTATATTGAGGCTAATAAAGAGTCCCAGATAATAAACCAATGATGTTCTACCACTAATTGGTAACCGAACTGTTTAAAACTTGGGACCCATTTGCCAAGGGAAAAAATGGTTCAGTCAAGCACTGGCTGAACAACAAAACCCATAATCCTGTGGTTTCCAATATCAATGGGGAAATGAGCTTCAAATACCAAGTGGAGAAGGAAGGATTACATAACTCCACGCCAAGACTACAAGGAAAAGAGCACCCGTCCCCACCCACCACTGCCAACAAGCTTCACAATCCCTGGCAGGATTCTTCTGAGCTTTTAGAGATGAAGGGTTGTCTTAGACAAAGGTTTAGATATAACATTTCTTTTGGTGGGTGGCATTTGCCCCATGTTAGGAGGGAGGAAGTCACAAAGGACTGGGGCTATTAGAACATCATCCATTGATGATGGTAGGTGAATAATGTGACCCTGCAAGGAGAACTAGACACTTGAGGGGAAGGAGCAGATATATCAAGGGTACGAAAATTCTCTTGCATCAGTGGACTTTGAATGAAGAAAGGAGGAGGTTTTTCCAGGACAAGGAGAAAGTATGGTGGGATAGTAGCATATTGTTTGCAGTAGATGCCTAGACATGGTTGTCAACTATTGCCTGTTGACAGTTACCTACAAGTTACATGTAGGACTTGTCTGGTCCTAGGACAAAGCACAAAGTTTAACATACTGGGGTACAAAATAATTCACTCCAGAGTAGTAGGAATGTGGGATCTGTAGCAAATCAGTCAGATCTGGAGTTTGTCTCTATAATCATTCTGAGAAAAGGATAAAGTTAATCAGGATTATAATCAGAATGTAATAGACCAATGCCTAACTTCCCCAAGAGGATAAAATCATAAGTACATATTTATGTAGGAAAAATCATATAATGCAATTAAAGTGGTTTTTTTTAATACTTTCATGAGATAAAGTCCATTTCTTGGCAACTTTTATTGAGCTAAACTGACTTACTGTGTGCGCTGGAAATAAAACACAAGAAGAAGACAACATTTAAAACAGTTTCTAATTTAGAATGTTGGATAATTCAGACTGAATTTCTAAACAATTTCAAAATCATGAAGCTTATTATGTAAGTTATTTAATATTTATCATTTAGGTCCAGGTGGCACTCCAAATACAACTTTCTAAACCAACCCTTGGCTTAGTGGGAACACCCAATAATTGATGAATATAAGAAGAGAAGAACGATTGAGTGTCCAAGCCCACTTACGTGGTTAATCTCATCATTTACACAGTAATAAAGCTATTTGTGGGTATACTATAAACTTATGTTTCAACTTTATGTTCTCTCAGAGTCCTTCCCCTTTTCACTCCCTCATGGACTCCTGGTTTTCTCTTCTCTGTGATCTCTCACTGAGATCTAACACATTCTAACAAATCCAATAGTCTTTATATATTGATCTCATCCTAATGGTCACTCCCCCAAATCTACTCCAATATTAATTCCTCTGATTGCTTTCCTAAGAAATGTTGAGTAAGAACCAAATAGATGAGTGACTGAAATTTATACAAGCTATTTATTTCTGTAAACTATACATTCTTCCAAGAGCGCTGGCAAAAAATGAACGTTCTTTCAGGTTATTTGTGAGGCAAGTATGGCTGTTAGCTATGTGAAACAGCCATCATTACCCAAATAAGATGATCTTAACTACTACTTTAAAATAACATAGTGCCTTTCTAAAAAAGGCTTTAGAAGATTCTGGCACTCTCCGGGGACAAACGCTGCAGCAAAAACAAAAACTGTCTAACGTCTGAGCACCCTAAGAAGCATGAAAGGTATATTCTTCCATTTAGCTTTGTAAGGTAATAGGCTCCCAGGAAATCCAGATGCAGCCTGGAATGAACAATTAATTTAGCTACATTGGTTGCATTTTATGCTAAACATGTCTATAATATTATTAATATATGCTCTACTTTTCTACCGTTGTAACGTCTTAATCATTATAACTCCATGCCTGTACTTTACTTACGTAAGTGGAATTATCATATCTATGTGAACTGGAAATGTACAATTGTTCATACTTCTCCTCAGGATTTCTGCTATGACATTCTCAATGATTTCATCATAATTTAGCAATATTCAAGTATCTTGGTTTATGCGCATAAGCATGGTACTATCTTGTGTGAATTTCCTTTGGAATGCAGCTCCTTTGAATACAATACCTTCATTTGCATGTGTCTCACTGCCTAACAAAATCAATCAGCTTCAAGTCAGTTAAATAATGTTCAAATCCTTACTCTAGAACCCTCAGTGATGTAAAGCATTCAAGCCATACCCTGCACAGTTAAAAATCGCTCTTTCATGGTGTGCTTTTGGTTCATGCCTTTGTGGTTCATCGTTATACTGGTCTTCTGCTTCTTTTTGCACACATTCTGTTTTAGTAGGTATCAATGCTTGGATGTGTCCAAATTTTCACAAGGTCTTTGAGATTCTTGAGCAGCTGCTTGGGTCTTCCCCTACCAACAGACTTACCCTCATAGATATGCCATTATTTCATAGACATGTACTCACTAGCCCTTGGACCTTCCTCTTTTTTTAAACTGCTCACTCTACCACTGTGGACAACGAGGCGGCAGGTGCCAAGTAATGCTGCGTCTGCTCTTTTTGATCTAGCCCTCACGTATGGGAAGAGCACTGCAACATGTGGAAAGATGGTGGTAGCAGCACCTTCAGTATAGCAAGATGTTAGTACCAGCAGGTAATCAGGCAATGATATCCTCTATTTGTGGTTGCTGTAATAACTTGGATTCCTAGTGCAGGCAGGTATGCAATTCCATATACAGACATGCTCACGAAGTTTATGATTCATCCCTTCACTCAATACACTTTTATTGATATGGTAGTGAATCAAAACAGACCAAGACTGTTTTCACAGAACTTACAACCTTGATGCAGAGATAGACACTAAACAAGTAAAAACACATTAATGTCATTTTAGAGAGTAAATGACACAGAGAAAAATACGTGTGATAGAGAGAAAATGGCCTGGAGGTTTGGTGAAGGGAACATATGTCCTGAAATTTAAGGAGGCAGCCATGCAAAGTCAGCAAAAAGAGTTTCCCAGATAAAAGAAATGGCATGTGCAAAGGTCCTGAAACAGGAATGGTTATGTCATACACCAGGAACCAAAACCAGAACAATAAACCTGGCATGCAGTCTGTACGTGTGTTGCATGAGGTAGGTAGAAAAGTAGATGAGATTAGAAATTGAGGCGGGATCGCAATGAAGAGATTCCAAGGTGAGCAATGTAGATTTTTATTCTAGTGACTTGACTGGTCAGTAAAGGATTTTAAGCAAAGGATTGACATGAGCTAATTTATTTTTAGTAAGACTGCACTGAATACCATATGGAGGAAGGACTGTAGAAGGACAACGGTGGAAGTAAGGAGACAAGTAGAAGGAAATGTTAGTCATCCAGTGGCAACTGGCTTGGACTGAGGGGGTAGCAATAGGAATGGAGAGAAGACTGAGTTGACTAGTATTGCTCATGATGAGAAGACCCTCCCCAAATAGGTCATGTTCTATCACAAGTCATCAATGTGTTCCATATACCAGCATCCTCTCTTACAATACGAGTTCAGTTCTGGTGTTCCCTTGCAGGAAGTTGCCACTCACCCAAAAAGAGTTGACAGAATGCCAAGTGGACTGTTATTTATACCAGCTAGTCAGTAAAAATAAGTAGATAAAAACTGAGTCCCAGGTGGTGCTTTTCTTCAGGTATAAACTTTGCTTACCCTTAATATGGTTATTACATGTTAATTAGGTGTCAGTATAAGAAAGTGTCTTGTTACAGGTTAAGAAATACCTAACAAGATGAGCAGATGCTATTTAATTGCTAAACTTTACTAAATATTCTCTTACATATCTAATATCTCTATTTAGCAGGCAATAGCTATCCTGCTAAATATAAATGGAGTGCCTTGTTAAATACCTTGAGGCTATAAATCACGTAAATAACACTGATATGTTTTCTCAAGAGTTTACTGACAATATTGAGCTGCAGGTCAAGTCTAGTGTTAGGTCATTACATTATTCAAAGGGTCCCAGAAGTTTGTCTGCTTAAAGGTGTCTTTCTTTACTGTCTGTAAATCACATTCTCAGCCTTCTCTGCTTTCAGTAGTGATTGCAGGAGCACTGCCTCTATGAGAGGAAGAGGATTCACAAGATGCATCTCATCAGTCATGTTATCATATACAAAACAATTCATTAAAGTAATCAATATTTTTGAGACCTACTATATGACAGGCACTGTGCTAAGCCCTGGGGAAATGATAATACACAGAATTGACACCCTGCTCTAACGCAATCTAACGAAGGGTATGCCACTGAAAGCCCCTCCTAGAGAAGGGCCAACCATCATCATTGTACAATGACAAGGCCGGCCTTTTGAACCTGCTCGCCACTATAATGCAGAACCAAAATTAACCACCACATATTCCCAATTCTCTCTGGCACTGAGAAATACCGCAAAATAAATTCAGAGTTCTTACCTTCAGGAACCCACAACCAAGATGGAGAAGGAAAGTGAATACACATTGAACAGAGAATAATTGAGTGAATAATTGAGGACTAGGTTATAAGGGAGCAAAATCAAGACACACTGGTGGTTCAGAAAAGGTGATTGACAAGGAGGCTTCTTGGAGAAAAGTGGTATTTTAAGTAACCCTTGGCAAATGTGTAAGAGGAGGATGGAGGAAAGCAACATCTTATGCCCGGCCATGAGAATCAGCATGGAACATAGTACGGAACTGGAGGAAGACTCATCTGACTAGCAGGGAAGAAGAGAGGGAGAAGGCTGGGGAGAGATGCTGCACCAGGAAGAATCCAGAATGCCTGAATGAAGACTCACACTTCATCTCATCATCTCATACTTAGAAGGCTTCTTTAGGTTGTGGAGGAGTGAGATGAGACACTGACATCTGAGAGAGATTATTTTGGGAATGGCAGGTTAGAGGTCAGAAGGCAGATGAAGTAGAGAAACTAGTTAGGAGACTAATAAAGCTTTTGGTGACATGATGCGAAAGGGATGAGCATCATTGATTATATACACACTTTCTTTCTAATAATGATGAGAAATAAATTCCTTCCCTCAGAGACTACATTAGTGGGAAAGGTAAATTGTAGGAAAGTATATAGGGGTAGAAATGGAAAAAAGTTAGAATGAAAAATGACTGGTTTTTGTAAGTTGGGGTCAGTGAGGGTCTTGACAGGCCTGATAATGAGTGTGGCTTTATTCGATATGCAAAATAGAGCCATTAAAAGCTTTGAGTAAGAGAGTGACATAATCAGACCTGTGTTTTAAGAAGATGACTAACTGGCAATTGAGTCGAAGATGGATTGGGACAAGTCAAAGTCAGGAAGACCAGTTACAGAGTTTCTGGAAAAGAACAAGCTAGAGATGATAAAAGCAGACCACAGGGCAATGACAGTAGAAAGAGAAAAAAGGTAAAGACTTTTACAGGAATTTCGGGGGACTGATGGGATTTGTCAACTAATTGGATATGGATGTTGAAATAGGACAGACAGAAGATTCCGCTACTTTTGTTATTGTTGTTGTTTGAAGTCCAGGCTGATAAAATGGGAAAGTTGAGTTAAGAAGCTAGTTTTGGAGGAAATTTAGAAATTCTACTTTTAGAATTCTGGATTGGTTCCTAAACTGGTACTCAAATAGCCTGTACCTCCAGATGGACATGCTCAGGAAGTTGTCACAGGAATGACATTCTTCACAAGGAAGGCTGTTTCTGAGTTCTATAATAAACTAAGCTCCCAAAGCAAGATTCCCCCCATATTTTTCATTGTGCTTTCTTTCTTTCTCTCATTTATTTCTGTAACTTAAATATGTAAATATGGCACTGAGTAAGTGACATTTTCCAATAATATGAATCTCATTTTGATTTTTAAAAACATGTACACATAGCATTTAACTGATTCTGTTTCAAGAAGAAATACAATCTGAACTTGTCTCCCTCTGCTGGTTGCACATTGAGGTATCATAGGTCTTTTTAAACCACAGTAATAGTAGAAAGAAAAATATCCAATAATAATTTGCAATGCACAAGTATGGGACTTTATAGTCCACCATGCATAGTGACACACATAATTTTATATTTTATTTTTACTGCAACCCTGTGAGATATACAGTACAAGTATTATTACCCCACTTGTCAGAGGCTTCAAGCCATTAAGCTCTCATATGAAATTAGAGATATTAAAGGAAAATCAGGAAGCACATGTAATTAAAATAATTGCATAATGTTAAAGCTGCAAAAGAGCCAGATCTTTTTTGCACAGTCCCCCCATTTTGCAGCTGAAACACAGAAACTTAGAGTTTACACAGTTATTTAGGATCACTGAAATTAGTATTCAGACAGCACAACTCTCAAAAAGTGCTCTTTCTACTGTATCATGCTGCCTGACTAATAATGTCAGCATGTTAATCCTTTACATCATAGCTGAAACATGTGCGCAAGTAGATTAGTTTAGAAGTGCCTATTTTTCTAAGGCTAGATATACATTGCATCCGAGCAATCCACAGCTGTGTTAAACTTATAAGCAAGTAAGAAACAAAAACAAAAGCAACGTACATCGGTTGGACAAACAGATAGCAAGGCGAAGACCAATCCTCAATCAGCTGTTTGAATAGACTTGTGCTCTGTCCAGTCTGGGCTCTAGAACCACAGGCAACGTATGAGATGATTTTTAGGGATGCGAAAGTGTTATAGATTGTGTCAGCAGAAGAACTGGAGTGGAATTCCTTACCTAATAACTTCCTGGGGCATTCTCTTCTTCTTTATATGCCTTGCACAGACTGTGTGCTACAGCTCTCAGGCGATTCACCTGACATGCTACTCTCCAAACTTAGCTCCATTCTTAATGGATATTGCCATTCTCTCTTGGCAGAAAAGAAAAAAGCTAATTAAAGTAATTTATACTTGTGTGTAAGTGACTGGTAAATTCCAACCTCTGAAAGGATACTATTATACAAGCAGAGTTTCCCAAACCCAGTAAATCTCTAATAGGTGAAGTATGTAGAGAAGATATTTTTGAATGGAAGAGTACTTTCATAACTTTCATTTCTTACTGGCAAGAAACAAAGACCTTTGGGCCAACGACTGTGAAAGTACCTAAAGAGATCTAAAATTAAACTTAAAAAATAATCTACATGATTTTCACCCCTTAAATCATAATATCTCTTCACACAGAAAAAAATCTTAGCCTAGACCGTCAAGTAAACACATTGTACCTATTAAAAAAAAGTTTTTATACAGGTAATAGACATTGGTAAGGGATAGAGAAATAATAATATAGCAAAATTTTATATAATACACACATACAGATATAAACAAATGTAAACAACATAGACAATTCCAAAATACAGACAATTTCCAATACACTTGGTAAATATTCCCAATACCCATCTCTAACAATGTATCAGATAAAATTTTCACACAACTTTTTTTTTTCAGTAGCAAAATCAAAATCAGAGTCTTTTTTTTATTCCGTGGCGTACTCTTTTTCTACTGCAAGAAAGCATGACAGAGTATTGATCTTAGGATGGAATCAGGTTGGTAAGTGGCTATAGAAGTCTTTTGTGCTGTTTGGAAGCACTGAGAATGAGCTGATGCCAGTAATATTCGCTGTTCCAGGAAAAACAGATTATAGTTAGAGCTGCGATGGAGGAAACATCTAGCTTGGATGCAAGGGCCATAGTTTTGGTGGGTGGGAGGGTAGAGAAAAGGACAAGCAGGTGTGGAGGGTCTGAACTGTGACAGCCCTGGATGAACAAGAGGGAGTGTGAGTCACCACAAACAATGAGAGAAGAAAACGTGCAAGGAAGTAAAGGGAAACTTGCAATGTGATCAATTATCTCTTAAAATAGGACATTTTTATTCATCAGCTGATATGATACAGTCTAATGCTGCTACTTGTTTTAATGTATACAGCAACTGAGTAAAATTATTTCTCTTGGGACAAAAATTATCACTTTGATATTAAGGAGCAACACTGTGATAATTCACAATGTCTTTGTATCTCTACCAACTTGGATTACATTATTTTTGGTTTGGAATATTACTGGCAATAATTTTTTTTTTTTTTTTTTTTTTTATTATTATTTTATTTTATTTTTTTGGGGGGTACACCAGGTTCAATCAACTGTTTTTATACACATATCCCCATATTCCCTCCCTTCCTTGACGCCCCCCCCTCGATTCCCCCCCACCCTCCCTGCCCCAGTCCTCTAAGGCATCTTCCATCCTCGAGTTGGACTCCCTTTGTTATACAACAACTTCCCACTGACTATTTTACAGTTGGTAGTATATATATGTCTGTACTACTCTCCCGCTTCTTCTCAGTTTCCCCTTCACCCCCCGCCCCCTCCCATACCTCGAGTTCTCCAGTCCATTCCCTGTATCTGCTTCCCTGTTCTTGTCACTGAGTTCATCAGTACCATTTTTAGATTCCGTATATGTGAGTTAGCATACAATATTTGTCTTTCTCTTTCTGACTTACTTCACTCTGTATGACAGATTGTAGTTCTATCCACCTCATTACATATATTTTTGGTTTGGAATATTACTGGCAATAATTTTTGATTACTTAATTAAATAAGAATGTATTGATCACCTACTATGTAAGTGGGTATTCTGAAAGATCTGTGGGAACCATTTAGCATGGTCTCTATGATAAGATCTTCCTGTAATAAGAAATTTTCAACCTTTTTGGGGAAAGATCAACCAATGGATTGGTGAATGATTCCAAAATTGTATATAATTAAGTCTGCAATTTTGGAAAAAAATGCCCTAAATGCAAAGGAATTCAAACATAAGGAGATCCCTTCAACTTTCTATGTGTCAGTCAGGGTACTATGCACTGAGGTCACAAAGAAGCCCAGGGAAAGATTCTTGCTCTCAAAGAGTGAACAGCTGGGAAAGAGATACAAACAGTTAAGCAATGACAATATGCATAAACTATGCAAATACCTCCATTGTACTATGTCCATACAAAGGACACCACCTAATCCAGGCTGGAGGGAAGATTTTCTGAAAGAGAAGGTAACTGAGCTGTGTCCTAAAAGAGAAGGTAGGACTTGGGGTTGGGGTCCTTAGGGATATTTGGGATGTTAACAATTGGAAATGAGTGTAGGGTAAAATTCAGGAGGGCCAACAAAGGGATAAATGCCAAGTTAGGAGCCAACACCAAGGAGCAAGGCACGGGGGCAGGGAAGAAAGCACCCCCAAACAGAGGGTATCCATATTGGGGAGTAGTAGGAAACTCAGATAAGAAAGGTGGAAATGGATTACAAAGGTCTTAAAAGACAAGAAGGGAGAAA
Organism: Hippopotamus amphibius kiboko; assembly: GCF_030028045.1. NCBI lineage: Eukaryota > Metazoa > Chordata > Mammalia > Artiodactyla > Hippopotamidae > Hippopotamus > Hippopotamus amphibius. The sequence continues at coordinate 55,349,155 of NC_080195.1, read as the reverse complement.
TGCATCAGTAAACAAGACACGTTTTATTTGGGGAAGCGGGCAAGTTCTTGAAAGTGGCATTTGGTGTAGCAGTTGCATAAAACGGAGGGCCCAGATACGATATTATCTCAGTAACTCAGGCTTGAAAGGTAATGACTTTTCAGCTGGGTGGAGAAGAAGGATAAATGTAAGAGATATCAAGAAAGAGTCAAAAGGAAGTGTTGAGTAACTGGATATATGAAATGGATAAGAAGAAGATATTCAAAATGAGACGTGTGAATCCCCCTGAGTTTCTGGAGGACCATCACTGAAAGAGATCAGGGAGTTGAAAAAGCAAAGTGGAGTGTGCTGGGGGATGGCGGGGGAGACCAGTCCCTCCTAACCATCAGGCCTGCCATTTGGTCAGCTGCTGCTGCTGGAGGGAGTGTGCGCCTTCATGGATTTGGTTGCATCAGCTCAAGTGGTGTGGATTTCCCAGATGTGCACAATTAAGAAAGGAAAAATTTCAAAAGGAAATCATATGATCCTTTCGGTATTAATACTTATATTTATGACTATTCATAAAAATACCATTAATAATTCTCTAATGTCCATTCTAAAAATGTGATACACACTTTGGAACATATCTAAAAGACAGGTAACACCTGGGTTAAAGTGGACCTTACTCACTAAAGTTCGATTGTCCTTAAATTTCTGTTTAATATAACCCTATTTTTTTTTCCTAGCTCTCACTAGATCTCATCCTCAAATTCTTAGAAAGTCCAAAATATTCCAGCATATTCTTTGCTCACTGTTCATCATAATTCTTTGCCCTTGATCTTCTCATACCTTTCTTTATTCTAATCGATTCCCAACTAGGGCCAGGCCATTAAAAAAAAAATTCTGTACTTTCAAAACACATTTTGAATGTCAAATAAAGTTATGGAATAGTTTTTCTGATGATAAATAAATAATGAGCTTTATGTTGGGAATGCTAGATTTGTTTAAATATTAAAGAAGAAATTTACAAAAGATAGTTATAAATATGGAGCAGGGCTTTAATAAAGGATCCAGCAGTGAAACACAGATTGGGGCGTGATCAGGATAAAGGTGAGAGTTGAAATGCATGTGCATGTGTGTGTATGAGAGAAAAGAAGAAGAATAGAGACTCAGAGCTGCACCTTGGGTAAGGTTTGCCATGTTGGAGCAAGAAAACAAGGAAGAAGCAAGCAAAGTTGTTCTTGGAAAACAACAGGTCCGGAGTGACTCTCCTTTCGTCTGTAGAGCACAAAGTGCTTTCACACTCATTTGTCTTCACTTGGCACCCTATTGCACTCCAGAGAACTCTTTGGAAGAAAGATATCATAAATGGCAGGTATTAAGATAATAAACATAAAAATAATAATAGATATTCAAGACTTTTAAATAGAAGGAGAGTGCTGCCTGTATTCCTCACTAAGTGGTTTGCATCAGTATCAAAGGATGAGCACTCCGTGTAGAGAAAGCTTAGGACATCTCCATGTATGCAATGAGGTGATAAACACCCTGAAGGAGAGGGGTGGTCTCCTTTCCAAATGTTCCCTTCTGTCTTACCCAGAGCTGCATTAGGCCTGCCACTAATTCAGCAGATGATTAGAGAGATTCATCAACAGATGAATAGAGAGATGATTGCTCCATGTATAATGGGACTTCCATGTTCCCAAGAGAAATTCTAACATCACAGGCCGTAACTTCATCATTAGCAGGTGATGGACCTTAATGAAGGGAATGGTTTAAATACATGTTGGATGTTTTTGTTCTAGTAAACAACTGAAATGAAATCTACTCCCTAAAATGCCATTTTATAATAGTTACTCCAATGTGCAAATACGGTTTGAGATGTTGATGCTATCCAAGCATTTCACAAATGAAAAAGATTACCTTTGGTAACCAGCACTAAATTATCATTTTCCCCAAGAAACACTTTAAATCCAGTTTGAAAAGCTATGGAACATTACACACACCCCCACACATAGAGGAACACATGCAAAAATATGCCCATCACAAACATACCAAAACCCAGTTAGTGACTTATTAACCAGTTACTTTTTGTCCAGTGACTCATCATTAATTCATCTAAAACCTAACGATGTAACTGGCATAATTTAAGTTTCAGATTTGCTTCTAAGTTGTACTCAGTTGCCTCCAGATGGGGCAAATGAGGTACCAGAGAACTGAAGATTGAAACCTTGAGCTCCAAGTCTTGGAAAGATGTTCATAGAGGGAAAGGTAATATGTCTGGTGCTATCTTTGGTATTATACGTGGTTTCTGAGCTCAAGTTTTCATATTTGACAAATGCAAATCCTACAGATATTCAGATATGAGCATGAGATTTGGTACATCCTCACTGTATTTTCAGCCATTCAATTCTCCCTGTCACCTGGAACCTCGGGCTCTGTACAGCACTGATTCTTTATCATCTCCTCTTGCCTAGGCAGAGCTAGACAGAGTGTTATAATGTACTATATGTCATCGTCCCAACTCTTAGCAATGCCTCTCCTTGCCTGAATATTAAGGAAAAAAGTGTTCTTGTTTTTAAAGAAAAAAATTCAAATTTATAATCTAAGATTTCTGTTACCAGATAGTAAACCAATTCAAAGCAAATATTTAACTTGCCATTATTTTTCCTATTGATGAGAATCTAAAACATTTTCCATTATATGAAACAAAAAACAGGCTAGCTTAGATCATTTCTAATAAACTATTCTTATATCCCCTAAATCATGAATGTAGATCCAACAGGTTTAGCTGTACCTCCCAATTTTTTTTCATTGGATGGGGCCATAGCATGAAATCTAGCCCTTTCATTTTACAAATGGAATAACTGAGATCCAGATATTTTAAAGGTCTTGCTCAAGGTCACACAATAGATCCTAGGAGAGCCAGGAAGAGAATGCATTTTTTTTCTTATTCTCAGTTCAGAGCTTTGATTGAAACGTGTTGAGAGGATAAAGGGGAACATACATGAGTGTGTGTATAAACGTGTATTTGTATGCATGCATCCCTCTGTTTAGTCTACTTCCTTGGGTAGAACATCCCTACCCCCTGCCCCCTCTCCCTGCCTCCGACTTTTCTTTATGCAGCAAATGCTTCCTCCTTAATCAAGACCCAGTTCACACACCATCTCCTCCCGCCTTCCGGCTCCGCCTCAGGCAGTGCCCATTGCTTTATCTTCCTGGAAAGCAGTTGAGTCATTTGCGTAGCACAATTGTTAAACACATCATAGTTCTTTGCAAATATTTCTGTCTGCTTCACTGGAGTAGACTATGAACTGTTATCACTATATTATGAATTCCTTAAGGATAGGATTCATAGCCTTTTTGCCTTGGAATGCATGGTGCCTAGAGCAGTGCTTGATGATGGTGAGAGCTCTGTATGGGGTTGTAGAAATGGCTTGATTTAATTCAGACCGATGGAGCAAAAACTTTCATCTTCAGAATAATTACTCTAACTAAGAATTGTACTGTTACTGTAGGTGTCACACTGCACTTCACTTTACTCAAGTATAAGGACCTGACCTCAGTAAGTACTTTGTGGGATGTTAGGGGTGGGCCACGTGCTATTTTTTCAGAAGCAACACGGGTCTATGCCCACAAATTTGATAACCTAGATGAAATGGACCACATCCTTGAAAAACAGAAACAACACTGGCACATACATTGCCTAATAAGTCTTATTCCAAAGAAAAGGTACCTTTAACTTCTCATAACCTATGGCAACCTTCTATGTGAAGATATTTCTCAGCCATTTATAGCTATTCTGTTAAAGTCATCAGAGATAATCTGCGGTTTCAGGCCTCATCTTAAGTGGGTGATGCTTCAGTTAATGAACTGTTCACTAGCCTGCAGAGCTGCTACTGGGGAATATCTGAACTATCATATCTATTTTTGTAAGGCCATAAACAGATTATTTAGAGAAGGCTACAATTTTGGAATATGTGAATGAGACCTCTGAGGACAAGAGAAAGAAGAGCCAGCTATCTAGGTCAGCTGTGTCTCCAGTGACGGATGGTAGAAGTTCATTCATCTGAAGCTCTACGTCCAGACCTCCACAGGCTGAAATATGACAGATTTTGATCAAGGGAAATTAGGGAATCACTCACATATTTTGCCCTGTTTTAACCTGTGACATCATCTCTGTCTTTGTTTTTGGTCTGTTTCTACCTTCTCTCCCACCCCACCCCCACTTCTAATTCATAATCAGTTTAGTTCCTAAAATGTCCTTTCTGTGTACCCCTTTATCTTTTTTAGGACTATCTCATTGTTTTCCCTTTATCTTCACCTTTTACCTTATGTCCCACACTGGACAATTGAAAACGGGAGTTGAAAGTTTAAAAATTACCTAATATGTGTACTAAAAACATTTTCTGTTTTTTTGTTTTTAATTTTCCATTTAGCTTTCAGTTCCCAAGCACTCTTGCTAAAGGAGTGTTCGAATATGAAAACAGTAAATTAACCCAAAATATTTACTTTTGACAAGAGGAATGAAAAAGGAGCCAGATACTATTAACTGCTGGGGGAAAATGTGAAACAAAGTCCTTGTCCTCAAGAACATCCTACTGCAGCCAGTAAAGCAGACACACACACAGATTGTTTTTTGCTTATGCGTGATCTTAGATTGAATTTCAAATTTCTGTAAGTCATTGGCTCGTGGAAATTCAAGGATTCCCACTCTGCATTTTGAAATATTAAGTGACACAAAGAATGGAATATTAAATAGGAATACTAAATTGGGAACATAAGGTAATCCTTCTAGACCGTTACTGAAATTGGCATAGACTTTGAAGACTTGAGACACTAGTGAGAAGGAGGAGATTTGGAGAGGTTCTAAAACAGAGCCCCCAAAATGATTAAAGCAGTTAGAAAAATTAGCAGATGTCCATCAGTTTGGAGCCAAGTAGATATTGTTGTTGGATGAAATCAGAATCTGCCCAAAGGCTTTAGGAAAATAATTCTGTAAAGTTCATGTTTTTTAAGCCATGAATGTCCCCACAACTTCATTTTACTGACACTGCTTTAATCAGCCCCAGGTAGCTCAATCCTTTTCTCGGCCCCCTTCTGGACGGTTGGGCTCACCTCATTTGTAACACCATCTCAGCAGAGGGAGGATGCAATCATCAGTTTTTACTGCCATTACTTCACCCTCTAGACTCAGTGGCCCAGCCACAAGTTCTGTCCTTCCATTAGACCCTCCCTCCTCTCCATGCTTTACACTCTCAGCATTATCCTTGACAGCCAGCCAGTCCTAAAATCAAGCATATCACAGGCAGAACGCAATTAATCAGCAAGTAACTAGATGTTCTGAGCCTTCTGCAAGGCTGAGATTGCTCACAATATTGTGTTTGTGTGTATAGAGTCTATGTATATATATACACACACTAATAGTACTATGATAGTGCATATATATACACACACATACATTTTATATTTTATATCTATGTATCTATATCTATATATAAAACTAGCTGCCGGGTACTTTGCCAGATGCTAGAGATACAAGGAAAAATCAGATATACCTCTAGTCTCATAGTTTAGTAGAACAGGAAATATCACCCAAACTAACACATTAGCACACCAGAAATTTGAGATGGTGGAATAGACATCTGCAGGAGGAAGAGTGAAGACACAGAGGTGGGACTGTTCTCAAGGTATCTGAACAGGGCAAATAATTTCAACTGCTTAGACGAGAAGGAGCTGACAAACATTAGAATGACAGTTCCTCTTACTCATCATTTGCTTCTTAAGATTTCAGCCATAAAGTAAGCCGACTCTCCAAGATCATCAAGCACCCCAAGTGAGATTTCAGCCGAATGTCTCCGATTTACAACCCTTGGTGAGGGCATCTGATCTGAAAACCAACAAAAGTGGGTGCTACAGAAACTTTTCAAGATAAAAAAAAATTGTTTTAATATCAAATTTCACAGGCTTGTGACTGTATCAACAATATACAGATGAGAGCTGTCAGAAGACTATCATATAAATGTGTTTTCCCACCCAAAGAGGCATTTCTCCCTTTCTTCTCTCAACTCTGTAGTGCATTTACAGGCCTCGGAGTTAATTCAAACTTGGAAATTGAAATTTCAGCCTTAAATAAAAAGTGAAATGTTCAGGATTTTCCCTAAACTTAAAAACCCCAAACAATAGCAATCCTATTCTGAAGTTTAAAAAAGAGCTGTATGAAATTTTTTTTGTGAAAGCACTGTTGATCAGCATTTTGCAAATATCTTTGGTAGAGAATGATGACTTCATTGGGAAGGCAGGGGACTCTCCCCTCATCTAGTCCCCAAACCCACTTTTACTTATTGTTGCAAAAGACTGAATGAACCTGGTCAGATGTCTGTCAAGGCACCTCTTGTTAGGAGTGGGTCACTGAATTCAGTATTTCCCTATATAAACTTCACTGAATCACTGGGGAAAGGAAGACAGAATGGAACAAAGTAGCCCGAGTGAAAAAGAACTGGCAGAGATTAAATCCCTAAAAACCTTTTGCTGGGATGTGTTGGGATGCTTTGCCCCTCTCGGTTGTAAACTTGATCAGATTGCATTGGCTATCAAGGAATATGGAATGTTTAGTCTTCTGATCCAAGTTATTTTCACATGGTATTGTCACAGTTCCTCTTCCTACTCTATTTATATAACTGTTTCCTAGAGTAGTATTGATTTGAGGAACATTACTTCCCCACAAACTCATCTTTCTCTAATGGTGAATATTGTTTCTAGATGTTTGTTTTCAAATCAGCCAGTCAACAATAAGCTTAGTCGACAATAGCTTAGCTACCTGTTCCATCAGAGTAAATCCTTAAAATCCAATTTAATTCTCTCTTCAAGGGAATTCAAACTTCTCTAGGAGTGTTTGAATCTCAGACACAAAAATGATACTATTAGAAAGACCGTGAGATGTTATCCACTTCCCTAGTTTTCAAACTAGGATCCTCCAAATTCTTGGACTTTTACACAGGTGACCCACGGCCACAGTGTGGAGTGGGAGGAAAGAGAATGTCAAGAAAGCTTTCAACAAAAGAAACAAGACTCTAAGCTGCTTTTATACACTGAGGCTCCACTTTCAATTTCATCTGATAAAAGATCTTTTTGTTCATGGATGAGAAAGAAGTTCCAGTCCGAGACAGATTCAGTAGCTTGTTGCAGGTCACTCAGCTAGTGACACAGCCAGGATTAGAACCAGGTCTGCAGAGGAGCCTTCATCTACTAAGTATCTTCTCTGCCACTCTCTACCCAACTTTTCTAATTTCTCTTTCCATCCTGTTGGCATCTACTTATTCTGTTTAAAAAATGATCCCCTTCTCCCATCTTCTTTCAGGACATTACAGCTGTGTCTAGAGCAGTAATAGTTTCTCTATGTATTTTATTCAACATCGTTTTCTCCTCAATTCTGAGAGTACTAGAGTCACTAGTAATATCATCACCTTCCGCACTGGTGATAATTTATTTAGAGGCTTTCAACTTTCACAGATTTACACATTAACTATATTGGTGTAAACTCAAATATCCTTATGAAGTACACAGAAGGTACAAAAACTCAGACCCAGAAATGAGAAACAACATGTCCAATGGTTCATAGCTATGCAGAAGCACGAGCAGGGCTGTGGTCCTATTTCCCAGTCTCCACTCTTTCCACTTGACCACTCCAAATGAAAAGAAGGATTTGGGGGGATGTGGGGTGGTTAAATTCCCACCTGCATGGAAGATTTGTCTGCTTTCCCTTGACATTTCAAATGACTTGGTTCCTTATTAAATCAGTCATGCATAAACTTACAAATTACTCCCTCACCTTGCCAACCACACTACCAGCCTGCTGAAGCAAGACCAAAGGGCCAGAAGTTCCTTCATAAGCTTTTCTTCACAGTCCACATGGTTGACTGCCCCTTCATCTAGGCATTTCTGCAGCCTTTACATTTTGACAATATTTTCAATACAACTGATCTTTTTGGGACATCTCATCAGTCCTACATTTTCTTTTCCATTGAGTTTTTACTCACATAGTCACTCTGCTCACACCAGAATATTTCATTTTGGGGACAACCCTGTGTAATATGCTACCAAAGCCTTTGACATTACATTTGCCCCTTGGTAAAGATTCTAATTCCTATCTGAGTATTCAAACTAGCAAGCTTAGGAGACTGGCCAAATGCAGTAGATACTCTACATAGAAAGTAATCAAAAGCAAAAATAAACAAATGGGACTATATCAGACTGAAATAGCAAAGGAAATCATCAACAAAATGAGAAGGCAACCTAATGAATCTTAGAAAATAGTTGCAAATCATATATCTGATAATGGGTTATATCCAAAATACATAAAGAATGCATAAAACTCAACAGCAAAAAAAATAATAATAATCCCATTTAAAATGAAGAGAAAAAAATAAAAAAATAAAATAAACTGAACAGAAGATCTGAACAGACTATCTGATTTTTCCAAAGAAGGCATACAGATGGCCAACAGGTACATGAAAAGATGCTCTACACCATTAATCATCAGGAAAACGCAAATCAAAACCACAATAAGATATCATGTCACACCTGTAGGATGGCTGTTATTAAGAAGACTGGAAAAAACATGTTTGTAAGAATGTGGAGAAAAAGGAATCCTTGTGCACTGTTGGTGGAAATGTAAATTGGGGCAGCCACTATGGAAAACAGTATGGAGATTCCTCAAAAAATTAAAAATAGAACTACCATATGACCCAGCAATTTCACTTCTGGGTGTTTATCTGAGAAAATGAAATCACAAATTGGAAAAGATATACACACCTCCATGTTCACTGCAGCATTATTTACAATAGCCAAGATATGGAAACAACCTAAGGGTCCATTAGCGAATTAATGAATAAATAAACTGTGGTGCTTACATACAATAGAATATTATTCAGCCATAAAAATGAATGAAATCTTGCCATTTGCAACAACTAGATGAAATTCGAGGGCATTATGCTAAGTGAAATAAGTCAGGCAGAGAAATACAAATACTGTATGAACTCTCTTATATGTGGAAACTTACCTCCAAGCTCCTAGATACAGAGAACAGATTGGTGGTTGCCAGAGGTGGGGGGGAAGTTGGGGGGGGTAGGAGAAATGGGTGAACCATTTTTGCTTTTTTTTAGTTTAAATAAATTGAATTTTTAAGTGCTACAAAATTAAAGATGAATGAACCACCCATGGCATAAAATTATTTTTCAAAATAAAGGTTTCTAATGCTATACTTCTTTAAAAAAGTAACAATGGCAGGAGAAGGCAAATTCCCTAGCACTGGCATATCCATAACTCCAAGGTAACGTGCACATATCCAATTAGATATATAAAAGGTATATATTAAATAAATCTCATGCAGCCTTTGAACCCTTACCCTCTCTACAATATAATGGATGCAGAGACCAGAAAATAGTCCAAGGTAGAAGGACTAACATATCCCCACCACTGCCATAATTTTCATCAAAATCTAAAGATTTACAAAGAGTTGGCTCCATTTCCTTTATCCTCTAGCTGAGTGGAGGCACTTAAATGGTAGTGATACTAATAAATCCTGATCTGAAGCTCATGCTCTTTGCCCTACAACAGGCAGCTGCGAGGTTAAAGGTAGCAATTCGAACACCCGCTGAAGGGTGAGGAACTTCTTTATGGTCTCAGTAATTCAACTTTCTATTGAAAACTAGCATCTTGTAGAAGTCATAGTAAAAGGCATTTCTGGGTCAGTCATGGAGAAATGATTACAGTCATATTTCTCTATTGCTTGATTAGGTCACTGTTCACTAAAGCCCTGTAACCATCAGCTTGTTTGAGCTGTCATCTCATACCTGATACCAACTGTGGTAAGCGTCCCTATAACCAGTTTGGAAAACCAGTTAAAAACAGAAGATGGTTTACTTCCTCTACTATGAAGAGTTTTGAGTCATGGATGGTTGCCTTCTCACTGTGCTTTTAAAAGAAGAAAGAAAATGCCTTCAGTGTGCTGGGAGCAAAAATACATTCTTTTTCATCTGAAACCATTCCTTGCATCTCACTAAATATTACTGAGCATCCACAAGTAGCTTATCATCTTATCTATTTGCAACAGCAAACTGAACGTATTAGGAAAACCTCAAGACTGATGGAGCCTAGCAGCCCAGGAAGCTTTGGGGAATAAAATATCTGACAGCAGGTGGCCTGGGTAGACCAGCTGTATGACTGTACATAGGAACTGCCACTTAACAGGTTAGGGCAGCTTGTTTCTGTAGCTTGTGGGGAGTTGGACACAATTCTATGCCCTTTAGACACTCTGAGCTGCCATGGGAAAAGCAGGCATTTCATCATGTCCTGTGCCTCCTTGTTCATGTGATTTTAGCTTGTACTTGGACAGAACAGTTTCATGTGCAGGAGTAAAAACATCAGTCCCAGGAGATACTGGACTATTGACCCGGAGTCCATATGTCAGTAATCTCTTTCCCTTTTGGGATTGGTCAGTTACCATGGTAACTGGCAGCCAAGGCTTATTAGTGCTTGTTAGTGTTTAAAAGATGATTTATAAGCATATAAATAATTGGCAGCTCATTAGCAGGTGGGGCTCCTGAACTCAGCTGCCTTTGGCAATTATCTACGGGATTTGAGAGTTGTGCTCCTGTCCTCTGCAGCTGCCTGCTTATCTGGCTCAGAAAGTATCAACCTTGAAAATAAGGCAAAGAGGAAACAGTTCATCAGTGGGGCGGGTGGACCAGACAGTGTGACCAGTTGAGGTTGCTCACCTAGCAGAGTACACACGGACAGATGGGAGGAGTACAGGTTGCCCACTTTCAATTTTTCCTTCAGAAAATGTACATACTGTATCCTGAAAAAAAACCTTTGTATCTTGGCAAATTCATTAGGAATGGAGCCAGACTTACATATAAGGTGTTGTTTATATTGGAAGAACTCCTTAGCTAAGAATACCTCCCTGAACTAGCAGTCACAGAAGCTCACAGTTCATCAGAATAGATTATTGCATTACTTTCAGCTGTGTGTGTGTGTGGGGGGGCGTGGTAGAGGGAGAAGGGGGAGGGGGAGGGAGGGAGAGAGAGAGAGAGATTGAGAGCTGTGTGGGTTTTTTTGGCGTCTTACAGGAGAATGAGGCTGGGAGATAAATGGAGTAGTTCAATACTCCAAACAGTAGTAAACATGATAACTTTGGAGAGACCCAGGACAGCCTGAGAAGACCTAAGAAAACATAGCCCTGAATGTCAGAAACTGCAAGAGTTTGTTGATCAGAGCCACAGTTTTTCCAAACTGCAATTTTCAAAGACTAAACCTGACTTAGAGAATTCTGAGGTTTGGGGATTTTGTTTTTGTTTAAATTTTTAAGGACCTCTTTCAATATGTAATATTTTTCTACAGTTTTAGAGTCCTGAATAACTAAGAAAATATACTCATTGAAGATTATAATGTATTCATCTAAGAAATAATATATTGATTATTGTTATTATTATTGCTATTTTGGCTTGAAATAGAAGAGAGGGAAAATGGGAGGAGAATTGAAAGACACCACAATGGTAATAAGAAATCAAAAGAAAGACTTTGAAAAAAGGAAAGACTTTAGAGAGAGACTAAGAAAAGGGGAAAACTGGAAGCTAAAAAGATGTTCCATCTGAAGCTTATTTCTTTAATTTATAGGGAATCTTAGGAGTCTAGACCTAGGCATAGCCAGGCAGTGCTGCTCGAGGGATGACACAAGAAAAGGTAAGAATATCAGCTGTGTATTGCTCTGTAGGGCATTCCATCAAATCCAGGAGGTCACAGACCAGCAAAGATGATATATATCTCAAAGCCGGAGAGACTGATTAACCCTTCAATTATTTTAATTTCTGTAATAGTGTATTTTCTCCCTCACTCAACTAAGTACCTAATTCCACTGATGAAGCACCTAACACCAGAAACGTGAAAGTGTTATTCAGATTGATTAAACATTACATTATTTATGGAAATACCTTTCTGTTTTAATAGTTGGTAGTGGTACCCTCTACAAAGTGGGGGGTAATTAACTTGATCCGCTCTCCATCTTGCTGAGATTTTTTTAACATATTCTAATGCTCTCTCAACAAAAGCTCCACCCCAAGTAAAAATAAAAATAACAGGCACTTATATAATTTTTACCATTTTTCAGATATCACCCTAAGTAGTTTACATATAATAACTCATTTAATCCTCTCAAAACTTCCATAAATTAAACACCCTTATTATCCTCTTTTTACATTTGAGAAAACAGATGTTTAAAAAAAAATTTGCTCAAGAAATCAACAAGGAGTAAATCATAAACACGAGAGACTGCCCTCCTGCTTCTCTCTATTCCATCAACAAATGTATTGAGTGATGGT